>NC_060185.1:18137085-18229585 GCF_021184085.1 Oncorhynchus gorbuscha
TTCTTGAGCCACTATACCTATTTTGCCAATTGGACTTGGGCCCCTCTGCTACTCGGAACCCTACTAATCCATCACGACTGGTCTATCGACGTCACCGCACGCAGAGGCTAAAACAGACTTTCCTCCATAGCGACGTCCCTCTAAGGCCCTTCTGCTAGCTTGCCAGCCCCGTCCTGCTTGCTATCTGAATCGCCGAGTCTCCAGCCAGCTCAACCCCTCACTGGACCCGAATGATCACTTGGCCTCGCATGCCTCTCTCTAATATCAATATGCCTTGTCCATTACTGTCCTGGTTAGTGATTATTGTCTTATTTCACTGTAGCGCCTCTAGCCCTGCTCAATATGCCTTAACCAACCATTTAGTTCCACCTCCCACATATGCGGTGACATCACCTGGTTTACACATCTCTAGAGACAATATCTCTCTCATCATTACTCAATGCCTAGGTTTACCTCCAATGTACTCACATCCTATCATACCTCTGTCTGTACATTATGCATTCAACCTATTCTATCACTCCCAGAAACCTGCTATTTTTAGTCTCTGTTCCGAACGTACTAGACGACCAGTTCTTGTAGCCTTTAGCCGTACCCTTATCCTACTCCTCATCTGTTCCTCTGGTGATGTAGAGGTTAATCTAGGCCCTGCAGTGATTAGCTCCACTCCTACTCCCCAGGTGCTCTTATTTGTTGACTTCAGTAACCTTATTAGCCTTGGTTTCATGCATGTTAACATTAGAAGCCTCCAGTTTGTTTTATTCACTGCTTTAGCACACTCTGCTAACCCGAATGTCCTAGCCGTGTCTGAATCCTGGCTTAGGAAGACCACCAAAAACCTTGGAAATTCGATCCCTTACTACAACATCTTCCGACAAGATAGAACTGCCAAAGGGGGCGGAGTTGCAATCTACTGCAGATATCCAGGTCTGTACCCAAACAATTCGATCCAGGTCTGTACCCAAACAATTCGAGCTTCTACATTGAAACATTCACCTTTCCAGAAACAAGTCTCTCACCGTTGCCGTTTGCTATAGAACACCCTCTGCATCCAGCTGTGCCCTGGACACCATATGTGAATTGATTTCCCCCATCTAGTGCTGCTAGGCACTGCCATTTCTCCTTCACCAAAATACAGATTGCTGATGTTCTGAAAGAGCTGCAAAATCTTGACCCATACAAATCAGCCAGACTAAACAACCTGGACCCTCTCTTTCTAAAATGATTTGCAGAAATTGTTGCAACCCCTATCAACCCCTATCCCCTATCGTCTGAGATCCCATATATTGGAAAGCTGCCGCGGTCATCCCTCTCTTCAAAGGGGGAGACACTCTAGACCCAAACTGCTGTAGACCTACGTATATCTATCCTACCCTGCCTTTCTAAGGTCTTCGAAAGCCAAGTTAACAAACAGATCACCGACCATTTCTGATCCCACCGTACCTTCTCCACTATGCAATCTGGTTTCAGAGCTGGTCATGGGTGCACCACAGCCACGCTCAAGGTCCTAAATGATATCATAACCGCCATTGATAAAAGACATTACTGTGCAGCCGTATTCATCGACCTGGCCAAGGCTTTCGACTCTGTCAATCGTGACATTCTTATCGGCAGACTCAACAGTTGGTTTCCCAAATGACTACCTCGCCTGGTTCACCAACTACTTCTCTGACAGAGTTCAGTTCAGTATGTCAAATTGGAGGACCTGTTGTCCAGAACTCTGTCAGTCTCTATGGGGGTTCCACAGGGTTCAATTCTTTGTATACATCAATGATGTTGCTCTTGCTGCTGGTGATTCTCTGATCCACCTCTACGCAGACGACAACATTCTGTATACCTCTGGCCCTTCTTTGGAAACTGTGTTAACTCACTATAGGACGTGGGGTGGTAGCGTTCCACCTGGCCAACATCCAGTGAAATTGCCGAGTGCCAAATTCAAAAACAAAAATACTCATCATAACAATTCATGAAGCATACAAGTGTTATACATCGGTTTAAAGATGAACTTCTTGTTAATACAACCACGGTGTCACATTTCAAAAAGGCTTTATGGCGAAAGCATACACTACGATATTCTGAGAACAGCGCCCAGCAGACAAATCATTACAAACAGAAAGCCAAGTAGAGGAGTTACACAAGTCAGAAATAGTGATAAAATTAATCATTTACGTTCGATGATCTTCATATGGTTGCACTCACGAGACTCCCATTTACTCAGTAAATGTTTGTTTTGTTCAATAAAGTCCATGTTTATTTCCAAAAACCTCAGTTTTGTTCACACGTTTTGTTCAGTAATCCACAGGCTCAAACGCAGTCACAACAGGCAGACGAAAAATCCAAATAGTATCCGTAAAGTTCGTAGAAACATGTCAAACGATGTTTATAATCATTCCTCATGTTGTTTTTAGCCTAAATAATCAATAATATTTAAACCGAACGATAACATTGTCAATATAAAAGGTAGACAATAAAGGCACACTCTCGAACTCGCACATTAAAAAGCTCTGGGCCACTGCAGTGTCCACTCATTCAGAGTGCTCTTAATCCCTAATTTTTCAGAATACAAGCCTGAAACAATTTCTAAACACTGTCGACATTGTAGCGGAAGCCATAGGAAGTGCAATTTGAGTCCTAAGTCAATGGATACTGTAATGGCATTCAAATGAACACTACAAAAATACAAAAAATCCCACTTCCTGGATGGATTTCTCTCAGGTTTTTGCCTGCCATATCAGTTCTGTTAAACTCACAGACGTTATAGTAGCCTTTTTGGAAACTTTAGAGTGTTTTATATCCAAACCTATTATATACATATCCTAGCTTCTGGGCCTGAGTAGCAGGCAGGTTACTTTCGGCACGCTTTTCATCCGGAACTGAAAATAGTGCCCCCTACCCAAGTGAAGTTTTAACTAACCTCCAGCTTCCATGCCATACAACTCTCCTTCCGTGGCCTCCAACTGTTCTTAAATGCAAGTAAAACTAAATGCATGCTCTTCCACCGATCGTTGCCCACACCTGCCCGCCCGCCCAGCATCACTACTCTGGATGGTTCTGACTTAGAATATGTGGACCCCTACAAATACCTGTAAACTCTCCTTCCAGACTCACATTAAGCATCTCCAATCCAAAATTAAATCTAGATTTAGCTTCCTATTTCGCAAACAAAGCATCCTTCACTCATGCTGCCAAACATGCCCTCGTAAAACTGACCATCCTGCCGATCCTCAACTTCAGAGATGTTATTTACAAAATAGCCCCCAACACTCTACTCAACAAATTGGATGCAGTCCACCACAGTGCCATCTGTTTTGTCACCAAAGCCCCATATACTACCCACCACTACGACCTGTATGCTCTCGTTGGCTGGCCCTTGCTTCATATTCGTCGCCAAACCCACTGGCTTCAGGTCATCAACAAGTCTCTGATAGGTAACGCCCTGCCTTATCTTAGCTCACTGGTCACCATAGCAGCAACCACCCGAAGCACGCTCTCCAGCAGGTATAACTCTCTAGTCACCCCCAAAGCCAATTCCTCCCTTGGCCACCTTTCCATCCAGTTCTCTGTTGCCAATGACTGGAATGAATTGCAAAAATCATTGAAGCTGGAGACTCTTAACTCCCTCACTAGCTTTAAGCACCAGCTGTCTGAGCAGCTCACAGATCACTGCACATGTACACAGCCCATTCTGTAAATAGCCCATTCAACTACCTCATCCCCATACCGTATTTATATATTTATTTAGGTCCTTTGCACCCCTGTACTTGCACATTCATCTTCTGCACATCTTTCACTCCAGTGTTTTATTGCTATATTGTAATTACTTCGCCACTGTGGCCTATTTATTGCCTTATTCTACCTCATTTGCACACACTGTATATAGACTTTTTCTACTGTATTATAGACGGTATGTTTGTTTACTCCATGTGTAACTCTGTGTTATTGTGTGTCACACTGCTTTGCTTTATCTTGGCCAGGTCGCAGTTGCAAATGAGAACGTGTTCTCAACTAGCCTACCTGGTTAAATAAAGGTGAAATAAATATGACATTTAAATAACAAATCTCCCATCCTGACCACCTGCTCTTCCTCTATGGTCAGGGTCCCCCAACCCCCCTCCTCCAAGCACCAGGCAAAAGTTCCTTGGTGCCTTTTACCACACCAGCCTCTCCCCTCCCACCTCCTTTCTTCTCCCATTTTTCCTTTTCCGCTTGACACCCTCCTCCTCCCCCCTAATCTCTTATACTTCCCCACTATACTCTCCTCATCCACTAGAATAACGTGACTAGACCCAGCCTCATCTACACCACCCTCCATAAGATGACTAGACCCAGCATCATCTACACCACCCTCCATAAGATGACTAGACCCAGCATCATCTACACCACCCTCCATAAGATGACTAGACCCAGCATCATCTACACCACCATCCATAACCTGACTAGACCCAGCCTCAGCTACACCACCCTCCATAACCTGACTAGACCCAGCCTCAGCTACACCACCCTCCATAACCTGACTAGACCCAGCATCATCTACACCACCCTCCATAACCTGACAAGACCTAGCCTCATCTATACCACCCTCCATAACCTGACTAGACCCAGCCTCATCTACACCACCCTCCATAACCTGACTAGAGCCAGCATCATCTATACCACCCTCCATAACCTGACAAGACCTAGCCTCATCTATACCACCCTCCATAACCTGACTAGACCCAGCATCATCTACACCACCCTCCATAACCTGACTAGACCCAGCCTCATCTACACCACCCTCCATAACCTGACTAGACCCAGCATCATCTACACCACCCCCCCATAGCATGACTAGGCCCAGAATCTTCTACACCACCATCCATAACCTGACTAGACCCAGCCTCAGCCACACCACCCTCCATAACCTGACGAGACCCAGCCTCATCTATACCACCCTCCATAACCTGACTAGACCCAGCCTCATCTACACCACCATCCATAACCTGACTAGACCCAGCATCATCTACACCACCATCCATAACCTGACTAAACCCAGCCTCATCTACACCACCCTCCATAACCTGACTAGACCCAGCATCATCTACACCACCCCCCCCCACAGCATGACTAGGCCCAGAATCTTCTACACCACCATCCATAACCTGACTAGACCCAGCCTCAGCTACACCACCCTCCATAACCTGACGAGACCCAGCCTCATCTATACCACCCTCCATAACCTGACAAAACCCAGCCTCATCTACACCACCATCTATAACCTGACTAGACCCAGCATCATCTACACCACCCTCCATAACCTGACAAGACCCAGCCTCATCTACACCACCATCTATAACCTGACTAGACCCAGCCTCATCTATACCACCCTCCATAACCTGACGAGACCCAGCCTCATCTATACCACCCTCCATAACCTGACTAGACCCAGCCTCATCTATACCACCCAGGTATAGATAACCTGACAAGACCCAGCCTCATCTATACCACCCTCCATAACCTGACAAGACTCAGCCTCATCTACACCACCATCTATAACCTGACTAGACCCAGCCTCATCTATACCACCCTCCATAACCTGACTAGACCCAGCCTCAGCTACACCACCCTCCATAACCTGACGAGACCCAGCCTCATCTATATCACCCTCCATAACCTGACTAGACCCAGCCTCATCTACACCACCATCTATAACCTGACTAGACCCAGCCTCATCTATAGCACCTTCCATAACCTGACTAGACCCAGCCTTATCTACACCACCATCTATGGCAAATCGGCGCCGACTGAGATGGCCGCCTCGCCTCGCGTTCCTAGGAAACTATGCAGTTTTTTGTTTTTTTACGTGTTATTTCTTACATTAGTACCCCAGGTCATCTTAGGTTTCATTACATACAGTCGAGAAGAACTACTGAATATAAGATCAGCGTCAACTCACCATCAGTACGACCAAGAATATGTTTTCCGCGACGCGGATCCTGTGTTCTGCCTTACAAACAGGACAACGGAATGGATCGCATGCAGCGACCCAAGGAAACGACTCCGAAAAAGAGGGAAACGCGGCGGTGTTCTGGTCAGACTCCGAAAAAGGGCACATCGCGCACCACTTCCCAGTATTCTTCTTGCCAATGTCCAGTCTCTCGACAACAAGGTTGATGAAATCCGAGCAAGGGTGGCATTCCAGAGGGATATCAGAGACTGCAACGTTCTCTGCTTTACGGAGACATGGCTTACTAGGAAAACGCTATCCAGGGCGGTACAGCCAACGGGTTTCTCCACGCATCGCGCCGACAGAAACAAACATCTCTCTGGTAAGAAGAGTGGAGGGGCGTATGCCTCATGACTAACGGGACATGGTGTGATGAAGGAAACATACAGGAACTCAAATCCTTCTGTTCACCTGATTTAGAATTCCTCACAATCAAATGTAGACCGCATTATCTTCCAAGAGAATTCTCTTCGATTATAATCACAGCCGTATATATCCCCCCCAAGCAGACACATCGATGGCTCTGAACGAACTTTATTTAACTCTTTGCAAACTGGAAAACATTTATCCGGAGGCTGCATTCATTGTAGCTGGGGATTTTAACAAAGCCAATCTGAAAACAAGACTCCCTAAATTTTATCAGCATATCGATTGCGCAACCAGGGGTGGTAAAACCTTGGATCACTGTTACTCTAACTTCCGCGACGCATATAAGGCCCTGCCCCGCCCCCTTTCGGAAAAGCTGACCACGACTCCATTTTGCTGATCCCTGCCTACAGGCAGAAATTAAAACAAGAGGCTCCACGCTGAGGTCTGTCCAACGCTGGTCAGACCAAGCTGACTCTACACTCCAAGACTGCTTCCATCACGTGGACTGGGACATGACGTATTAGCGCCAGATGGGAATATTGACGAATACGCTGATTCGGTGTGCGAGTTCATTAGAACGAAGATGTCGTTCCCATAGCAACGATAAAAACATTCCCTAACCAGAAACCGTGATTGATGGCAGCATTCGCGTGAAACTGAAAGCGCGAACCACTGCTTTTAATCAGGGCAAGGTGTCTGGCAACATGACTGAATACAAACAGTGCAGCTATTCCCTCCGTAAGGCTATCAAACAAGCTAAGCGTCAGTACAGAGACAAAGTGGAATCTCAATTCAATGGCTCAGACACAAGAGGCATGTGGCAGGGTCTACAGTCAATCACGGACTACAAGATGAAATCCAGCCCAGTCACGGACCAGGATGTCTTGCTCCCAGGCAGACTAAATAACTTTTTGCCCGCTTTGAGGACAATACAGTGCCACTGACACGGCCTGCAACGGAAACATGCAGTCTCTCCTTCACTGCAGCCGAGGTGATTAAGACATTTAAACCCACCTCGCAAGGCTGCAGGCCCAGACGGCATCCCCAGCCGCGCCCTCCGAGCATGCGCAGACCAGCTGGCCGGTGTGTTTACGGACATATTCAATCAATCCCTATACCAGTCTGCTGTTCCCACATGCTTCAAGAGGGCCACCATTGTTCCTGTTCCCAAGAAAGCTAAGGTAACTGAGCTAAACGACTACCGCCCGTAGCACTCACTTCCGTCATCATGAAGTGCTTTGAGAGACTAGTCAAGGACCATATCACCTCCACCCTACCTGACACCCTAGACCCACTCCAATTTGCTTACCGCCCAAATAGGTCCACAGACGATGCAATCTCAACCACACTGCACACTGCCCTAACCCACCTGGACAAGAGGAATACCTATGTGAGAATGCTGTTCATCGACTACAGCTCGGCATTCAACACCATAGTACCCTCCAAGCTCGTCATCCTCGAGACCCTGGGTCTCGACCCCGCCCTGTGCAACTGGGTACTGGACTTCCTGACGGGCCGCCCCCAGGTGGTGAGGGTAGGCAACAACATCTCCTCCCCCGCTGATCCTCAACACGGGGGCCCCACAAGGGTGCCTGAGCCCTCTCCTGTACTCCCTGTTCACCCACGACTGCGTGGCCACGCACGCCTCCAACTCAATCATCAAGTTTGCGGACGACACAACAGTGGTAGGCTTGATTACCAACAACGACGAGACGGCCTACAGGGAGGAGGTCTTGGAGTGTGGTGTCAGGAAAATAACCTCACACTCAACGTCAACAAAACTAAGGAGATGATTGTGGACTTCAGGAAACAGCAGAGGGAACACCCCCTATCCACATCGATGGAACAGTAGTGGAGAGGGTAGCTAGTTTTAAGTTCCTCGGCATCATCACAGACAAACTGAATTGGTCCACTCACACTGACAGCGTCGTGAAGAAGGCGCAGCAGCGCCTATTCAACCTCAGGAGGCTGAAGAAATTCGGCTTGTCACCAAAAGCACTCACAAACTTCTACAGATGCACAATCGAGAGCATCCTGGCGGGCTGTATCACCGCCTGGTACGGCAACTGCTAAGGCTCTCCAGAGGGTAGTGAGGACTGCACAACGCATCACCGGGGCAAACTACCTGCCCTCCAGGACACCTACACCACCCGTTGTTACAGGAAGGCCATAAAGATCATCAAGGACATCAACCACCGAACCACTGCCTGTTCACCCCGCTATCATCCAGAAGGCGAGGTCAGTACAGGTGCATCAAAGCTGGGACCGAGAGACTGAAAAACAGCTTCTATCTCAAGGCCATCAGACTGTTAAATAGCCACCACTAACATTGATGCTGCCAACACACTGTCATTGACACTGACCCAACTCCAGCCATTTAATAATGGGAATTGATGGGAAATGATGTAAATATATCACTAGCCACTTTAAACAATGCTACCTTATATAATGTTACTTACCCTACATTATTCATCTCATATACATATGTATATACTGTACTCTACAACATCGACTGCATCCTTATGTAACACATGTATCACTAGCCACTTTAACTATGCCACTTTGTTTACTTTGTCTACATACTCATCTCATATGTATATACTGTACTCGATACCATCTACTGTATGCTGCTCTGTACCATCACTCATTCATATATCCTTATGTACATGTTCCTTATCCCCTTACACTGTGTATAAGACAGTAGTTTTGGAATTGTTAGTTAGATTACTTGTTGGTTATCACTGCATTGTCGGAACTAGAAGCACAAGCATTTCGCTACACTCGCATTAACATCTGCTAACCATGTGTATGTGACAAATAAAATTTGATTTGATTTGATTTGATTTGACTAGACCCAGCCTCATCTATACCACCCTCCATAACCCGACTAGACCCAGCCTCATCTACACCACCCTCCATAACCTGACTAGACCCAGCATCATCTATACCACCATCCATAACCTGACTAGACCCAGCCTCATCTACACCACCCTCCATAACCTGACTAGACCCAGAATCATCTATACCACCCCCCCATAGCATGACTAGGCCCAGAATCTTCTACACCACCATCCATAACTTGACTAGAACCAGCATCATCTACACCACCATCCATAACCTGACTAGACCCAGCCTCATCTACACCACCCTCCATAACCTGACTAGACCCAGCATCATCTACACCACCCCCCCCCCATAGCATGACTAGGCCCAGAATCTTCTACACCACCATCCATAACCTCACTAGACCCAGCCTCAGCAACACCACCATCCATATCCTGACGAGACCCAGCCTCATCTATACCACCCTCCATAACCTGACTAGACCCAGCCTCATCTACACCACCATCTATAACCTGACTAGACCCAGCCTCATCTATACCACCCTCCATAACCTGACTAGACCCAGCCTCATCTACACCACCATCTATAACCTGACTAGACCCAGCCTCATCTATACCACCCTCCATAACCTGACTAGACCCAGCCTCATCTACACCACCCTCCATAACCTGACTAGACCCAGCATCATCTACACCACCCTCCATAACCTGACTAGACCCAGAATCATCTACACCACCCCCCCATAGCATGACTAGGCCCAGAATCTTCTACACCACCATCCATAACCTGACTAGACCCAGCATCATCTACACCACCATCCATAACCTGACTAGACCCAGCCTCATCTACACCACCCTCCACAACCTGACTAGACCCAGCATCATCTACACCACCCCCCATAGCATGACTAGGCCCAGAATCTTCTACACCACCATCCATAACCTGACTGGACCCAGCCTCAGCTACACCACCCTCCATAACCTGACTAGACCCAGCCTCAGCTACACCACCCTCCATAACCTGACTAGACCCAGCATCATCTACACCACCCTCCATAACCTGACTAGACCCAGCCTCATCTACACCACCATCCATAACCTGACTAGACACAGCATCATCTACACCAACCTCCATAACCTGACTAGACCCAGCATCATCTACACCACCCTCCATAACCTGACTAGACCCAGCCTCAGCTACACCACCCCTCCATAACCTGACTAGACCCAGCCTCAGCTACACCACCCTCCATAACCTGACTAGACCCTGCATCATCTACACCATCCTAGTCTCTTACACTTCCCCACTATACTCTCCTCATTCACTAGCATAACCTGACTAGACCCAGCATCATCTACACCACCCTCCATAACCTGACAAGACCCAGCCTCAGCTACACCACCCTCCATAACCTGACTAGACCCAGCATCATCTGCACCACCCTAGTCTCTTACACTTCCCCACTATACTCTCCTCATTCACTAGCATAACCTGACTAGACCCAGCCTCATCTACACCACCATCCATAACCTGACTAGACCCAGCCTCATCTACACCACCCTCCATAGGATGACTAGACCCAGCATCATCTACACCACCATCCATAACCTGACGAGACCCAGCCTCATCTACACCACCCTCCATAACCTGACTATACCCAGCATCATCTACACCACCCTCCATAACCTGACTAGATCCAGCCTCAGCTACACCACCCTCCATAACCTGACTAGACCCAGCCTCAACTACACCACCCTCCAAAACCTGACTAGGCCCAGCATCATCTACACCACCCTCCATAACCTGACTAGACCCAGCCTCATCTACACCAGAATTCATAACCTGACTAGGCCCAGCATCATCTACACCACCATCCGTAACCTGACTAGACCCAGCCTCAGCTACACCACCCTCCATAACCTGACTAGACCCAGCCTCACCTACACCACCATCCATAACCTGACTAGGCCCAGCATCATCTACACCACCATTCATAACCTGACTAGGCCCAGCATCATCTACACCACCATCCACAACCTGACTAGACCCAGCCTCACCTACACCACCATCCATAACCTGACTAGGCCCAGCATCATCTACACCACCATTCATAACCTGACTAGGCCCAGCATCATCTACACCACCATCCACAACCTGACTAGACCCAGCCTCAGCTACACCACCCTCCATAACCTGACTAGGCCCAGCCTCATCTACACCACCATCCATAACCTGACTAGGCTCAGCATCATCTACACCACCATTCATAACCTGACTAGGCCCAGCCTCATCTACACCCCATCCATAATATGACTTGGCCCAGCCTCGTCTACCCCCCATCCATAGCATGACTTGGCCCAGCCTCTGCTACCTGCGTCTTATTGTCCCCTGCACGTTGACCTCAATTTCCCCCACTGGGGGCGCTTGTACCCTCACCTTGTCTACGGCCTTGATGTGGGCACGCAAAGTTCTCATGCCCCAAATCCCCACACTCAAAACACCATAGACTCTGTGGTGGCAAACCCTGCGTAGAGCCCCTCCCCATGCCTCACTTTAAAATGCACATTTAGCTGTTTCTCATTGTTATTCAGAAGCATGAACACTTGCCTCCTGATTGAAACAACATGCTTAAAGGCATCTGCCTGAAAACCTGCCGACACGAAAACCACTAGCAGACTTACCAAAACTCAGCTCTTTCCTGATTTGATCATCCGTAACAAATGGAGGCAAATTTGCAACTACCACCCTGGTCAAAGGGGTAGAAAGAGGAGAAATTGTCACCAACACCCCCCTTACAAATATTCCACAAGCAATCAGCCAACCAACCAAATGTGCTCTTTTCATGAACACAACCACAGCTTTGTTCATTCTAGAAGCAGAATGTATAAACTCAGCTCCTACCTGTTCACCGACCGCGAGCAGAACCTCCTCCATTCTCAGGAACACACCTGAATCCAGGTCGTAACGACAGTGTCTCCCTCGCGCTAGGCTGAGAAGTCATCACTCACACCACAGTTTCCAAACCCAAGGAAACTACAACTCTGTCCTCTTCCACGCTAACTTTGAAAAAACCCGTGGTTACCGCTAAAACAAATAGTGCATTAACCCTCCACCATAGAAAATACAAATTGAAACAAAAGACCAAGGACAGACTCAAGAATATAGGTTAGGATGGAGCCCTCCCCACCAAACACTCAAACTCCCAAAAACTCCCAGCATGCATTGCAAGAGAGAGCATGTGAGAGAGAGTAACAGCTGTGTGCTTCATTGTGCTTGTGTTTGAAGGCTTTAAAAGCGATAAACACTGTTAATGTATTTTTCCCTTGAACATGAGGGGAAGACCCAAGTTCTGATGGAGAAGCATGGGGGAACGGATTTAATCACAGCACAACACTCCCATTGGGAGGCAGGGCAGGAAGTGGTGTAGCGATGCCTTCTGTTCACCCAGCTTTTCCTGTGGCCCGTTTCAATCATGTCAGAATGGATGGTAGTGAGCGACAAACAAAGCCGGAGAGATAATTTGATAACTTTGAGCACACAGAGAGTATATGTGTTTGTGTGCGTGTTGTGTCTGTGTGTCGAGTCATGGTCAGTGACTGAAGCGTGTTTTCTGTAATGAAGACAATTGGCATTCTCCCTCTTTCCCTCTGCCTGGCTTGTTAGTCACAGTGAAACGCAGAGCAGTTTGTTAAACAACATTAACTATGTAAACGCTATTTGTTTCCTTTGCAATACACAAAATATTCCCTGTTCTGTGGGTTTTCATGTTATTGTGTGTTGTTGCAGTCTTTCTCTACAACTCCTCTTTCCAGGCTTTAACTCTCTCTTTGTGCCTGGGCATATTTAATGCATGACAAACATAGCACAAATAAAAAACAGATAAATGATTCAATGCTGTGTATGTGTGTGTGTGTGTGTGTGTGTGTGTGTGTGTGTGTGTGTGTGTGTGTGTGTGTGTGTGTGTGTGTGTGTGTGTGTGTGTGTGTGTGTGTGTGTGTGTGTGTGTGTGTGTGTGTGTGTGTGTGTGTGTGTGTGTGTGTGTGTGTGTGTGTGTGTATGGGTAGGTGTGTGTTTGTGTCTGTGTGTGTAGGTGTAGGTGTGTGTAGGTGTTCAGTAGCTGTGTGTGGGTGTAGGTACAGGAGTGTGTGTGTGTAGGTTTGTGTGTAGGTGTGTGTAGGTGAAGGTGCTTGTAAGTGTGTTTGACTCTTCATGTTGTGTTATGGGCTACACCCTCTCTCTCTCTCCATGTCTGTCTGTCTGTCTGTCTGTCTGTCTGTCTGTCTGTCTGTCTGTCTGTCTGTCTGTCTGTCTGTCTGTCTGTCTGTCTGTCTGTCTGTCTGTCTGTCTGTCTGTCTGTCTGTCTGTCTGTCTGTCTGTCTGTCTCTCTCTCTCTCTCTCTCTCTCTGTCTCTCTCTCTCCCTCTCCCCCTCTCTCTCCCTGTTTCTTTCTTTCTCTCTCTCTCGTGGCTGTTGTATGGTCTTAAAAAATTGGTAATTAATGAGGAATAAAGGAACATTAAGCTAATTAGCCGTTGCAACTAAGTCCTTTGGAGAAATACAAACACACACATACACACTCACACAAACACACACACACACACGTCTCTCTTGATGAGTTATGTTCTGATGGTTGTGGTGAGCTAAATGGCAAATATAGATCAGCCAGCTCTATGATGTGTAGAACCATCCTCAGGGTGATAAGGGATTCTGCCTTCAACCTCCCCCTCCTTTCTCTACCTTTCCCTCCCCCTCCTCTTTCTACCTCCCCCTCTCCACTCCGCTCTCTACCTCCCCGTCTCCCCTCCTCCTCTCCCCTCCTCTCTCTAACTCCCCTCTCCCCGCCTCTCTGTACCTTCCCCTCTCCACTCCGCTTTCTACCTCCCCCTCTCCCCTCCTCCTCTCCCCTCCTCTTTCTACCTCCCCCTCTCTCCTCCTCTTTCTACCTCCCGCTCTCCCCCTCCTCTCTCTACCTCCCCCTCTCCCCTCCTCTCTCTACCTCCCCCTCTCCCCTCCTCTCTTTACCTCCCCCTCTCTATCTTCCCCTCTCCACTCCGCTCTCTCCCTCCTCTTTCTACCTCCCCCTCTCCACTCCACTCTCTACCTCCCCCTCCCCTCTCCTCTCTCTACCTCCCCCTTTCCCCTCTTCTCTCTTCTGAGCCCTCTCTGTGATCAGCAGGACAGCTGACGTTTCCATGACCTTTCACCTCACCACTGAGGGTGGAAGGAGTAGAGGGGTGGGTACAGAGGAATGGAGGTATGAGGAGGGCTACCCGTAGGATTTAGCAATGTCCCTATGTGTTTGTTGCGGCTATAGTTTTGACAGATGAGTGTATGTGGGGGATTTGGGAATTATCAGATGTTATCCATACACCCCAAAAAGTGCTAACCTCCCCTGTTATTGGTAATGGTAAGAGGTTAGTATGTCTTGGGGGAATGGTCTTTGTGCATCTGTAACTTTCTCATTCATGATTATCCGTAATGATGGAGACATCTACATTAAATGAAGAAGTGTTCAGAAACATATCGTATACTTTTTTACATTAGAAGTGACTCCAAAATGACACAATACATGATTTACCATTTCTGTTGGGAACAACATCATTTGAAACAGAACCAAAACAAAATTCAGTATGTAGAGTCACCAGCTTGATGTCGTCATGGGAATGTGGGACTTTGATTATATGTAATACGCTATAAGTGAATTTATCCAGATACACATTCAACTGGGGGGACTCTACTGCAGATACACATTCAAATGGGGGGACTCTACTGCAGATACACATTCAAATGGGGGGACTCTACTGTAGATTCACATTCAAATGGGGGGACTCTACTGCAGATACACATTCAAATGGGGGACTCTACTGCAGATACACATTCAAATGGGGGACTCTACTGTAGATTCACATTCAAATGGGGGACTCTACTGCAGATACACATTCAAATGGGGGGACTCTACTGCAGATACACATTCAAATGGGGGACTCTACTGTAGATACACATTCAAATGGGGGGACTCTACTGCAGATACACATTCAGATGGGGGACTCTACTGTAGATACACATTCAAATGGGGGGACTCTACTGTAGATACACATTCAAATGGGGGACTCTACTGTAGATACACATTCAAATGGGGGGACTCTACTGCAGATACACATTCAAATGGGGGACTCTACTGCAGATACACATTCAAATGGGGGGACTCTACTGCAGATACACATTCAAATGGGGGACTCTACTGTAGATTCACATTCAAATGGGGGACTCTACTGCAGATACACATTCAAATGGGGGACTCTACTGTAGATACACATTCAAATGGGGGGACTCTACTGCAGATACACATTCAAATGGGGGACTCTACTGCAGATACACATTCAAATGGGGGACTCTACTGCAGATACACATTCAAATGGGGGACTCTACTGTAGAGTCACATTCAAATGGGGGACTCTACTGCAGATACACATTCAAATGGGGGCTCTACTGTAGATACACATTCAAATGGGGGGACTCTACTGTAGATACACATTCAAATGGGGGGACTCTACTGTAGATACACATTCAAATGGGGAGACTCTACTGCAGATACACATTCAAATGGGGGGACTCTACTGCAGATACACATTCAAATGGGGGGACTCTACTGTAGATACACATTCAAATGGGGGGACTCTACTGTAGATAAATGGCTTTCATTTTTAAATGGAGAAACTGATTTATGTGAAAATCATCCCCTCAATTGAATATTGACGTTCTGTACAGTTGCTCTAATATAAACATATGAGTGTCTCTTCTGTCATTACTTGTCGCTCTAGAATATCAAACAAAGCCTTGCTCATCAGAATAATGTCATAAATCAATAGAATGACTGCATCATCAAAAGACAGTTGACATTGGTCAACTTTTCTCTTTCATTTCTGCTTCTCTTGCAAAGGGTTTTCACTTGCTGCCTGCCTGAACCACAGAGTCAACAGGTTAGGGGTTTTCACTTGCTGCCTGCCTGAACCACAGAGTCAACAGGTTAGGGGTTTTCACTTGCTGCCTGCCTGAACCACAGAGTCAACAGGTTAGGGGTTTTCACTTGCTGCCTGCCTGAACCAACAGGTTAGGGTTAGTCATAAGTTTAGCATTGTGGTTAGGGTTGGGTTTAAAAGCAAATTTTATTAAGAATAAAAATGTCAGAAATGGATGGGGCTTATGGCTTTGTGGCTGTGACGGTCGTTGCAAAGCAAGGACACTTACCGACCGGGGAGATTTTATGAAAAACTTCCAAATTAGATCAGTTTGACCTCCCACCTCCACTGTTTCTGATCCTATAGCTACAAACCAGGCGACTGTACTAGACTGGAGGCATCTGGTCAAAATATATCCTCTACTCCAAACCAGGGGACTGTACTAGACTGGAGGCATCTGGTCAAAATATATCCTCTACTCCAAACTAGGGGACTGTACTAGACTGGAGGCATCTGGTCAAAATATATCCTCTACTCCAAACCAGGGGACTGTACTAGACTGGAGGCATCTGGTCATAACATGTCCTTTACTCCAAACAATACCAAAGAGAGTTTGTGTGAATGTCTGTGTTTGTATGTTTCTGTAAGTGTGTGAGGGTGTGTGCATGAGTGTTTGTGTGTGTTTGTGTGAGTGTTTTTACAACCTGTTAAGGATAGCCCTCCCTATTTTCTCCATTTCCGCCTGAAACATACCCTAATCGAACTTCCTGTAGCTCAGGCCCAGAAACAAGGATATGCATATTCTTGGTATAATTTGAAAGGAAACACTCTGAAGTGGAAATGTGAATTGAATGTAGGAGAATATAACACAATAGATCTGGTAGGAGAAAATACAAGTAAATAAACAGACGTTTTCTGTTATTTTACTGTTGTTGCATCTTTACAAAAAACAAGAACAGCCAAACATTCAGATATGATACTGGGGATAATTCCAAATAAGAACATAAGTAGGCAACAGTATTTGACCAACGTTTCAGACAGATACCTTCAGGAATGAGTGAGGTACATGCCATTGAGCATGAAGTCACCCAGGTGTCCAAGTTTCCCAAATGTACCCAAGTGGCCGAATTGGTACATTGATGCAAATAACTATATACAAAATAAAATAAAAATATTTTAACATAACCCCAAAAATATATATTTGAAAAATTGAAAAAATATATATATTTAAAAAAAATAACAAGGTTAACTATTGTTACGCGATTCTTCTGGTGAAGGAGAGGCGGACCAAAATGCAGCATGGTTATAATTCATGGTTCTTTAATAATGAAACCATACATGAATAAACTACAAAAACAAAAAACGTGAAAACCCAGAACAGTCCCGTGTGGTACAAACACTGACACAGGAGACAACCACCCACGAAACCCAACACGAACCAGGCTACCTAAATATGGTTCCCAATCAGAGACAATGACTAACACCTGCCTCTGATTGAGAACCATATCAGGCCAAACACTGAAACAGACAAACTAGACACGCAACATAGAATGCCCACTCAGATCACACCCTGACCAAACAAAACATAGAAACATACAAAGCAAACTATGGTCAGGGTGTGACAACTATTTACACTTTCAATGTTCAATAATGTGAAGACCCTCAGTCCTCTACACAATATTGTGCTGCTGATGCCATAGCCCATAGCAGTCTCTTTCTGGTGTGAAGCAGAGGGTCACTGAACAGGTGGTGCAGGTGACAGGGGATTTCTTGTGGCAAAGAGCACAATGAAGCCTCCCTACTGAGCCCTTTTTTCCCTGAGGGACATTTTTGCCTGCAATGATGAATTTAGGCATGTGCACACCACTGGTTGAAGGAGCAGAAGGGACAGAGGTAGAGGGGACAGAAGGTTCTACAGTGGTCTTGCTGTAGCTAGCAAGCTCCTGGATGGACCAGCTTCAGTGGGGGATTTGCACCTTGGCAGTATGGGCTCCCAATCAGAATCTCTGGGACTGGGAAATAAAGACACAGACTATATATATATATATATATAGAGAGAGAGAGAGTAAGTAAACAATCACTAAGGTGAGGTGTTGTCCATTCCATGTTTAGATAAAATACATGTAAAATATATGTAATATTTACAGATACACAGACACAGAAACACAGACACACACCCACAATGTAGAGCAATGTGTACTTTATACATTTCATTATACTTATGTGTACTTTATATTTCATGTCCTAGTCATATGTTACGGTTTTCTTACGCTGAAGGAGAGTCGGACCAAAATGCAGCGTGGTATTCTTGATACATGTTTAATGACGATGAAAAAACAAACAATACAAAAACAAACGTAACGTGAAAACCAATACAGCCTATCTGGTGCAAACAAACACAGAGACAGGAACAATCAACCAAAGAATATGGCTACCTAAATATGGTTCCCAATCAGAGACAACGATAAACACCTGCCTCTGATTGAGAACCACTCCAGACAGCCATAGACTATGCTAGATATCCCCACTAAGCCACAAACCCAATACCTCACAAAACCCCAAGACAAAACACACCACAATAAACCCATGTCACACCCTGACCTGACCAAAATAATAAAGAAAACACAAAATACTAAGACCAGGGCATGACAGAACCCCCCCAAGGTGCGGACTCCCGGCCGCACACCTAAACCCATAGGGGAGGGTCCGGGTGGGCGTCCGTCCACGGTGGCGGCTCCGGCGCGGGACGTGGACCCCACTCCAACAAAGTCTTAGTCCCCTTGCATCGCGTCCTTAGATTGGCGACCCTCGCCGCCGACCTTGGCCTAATAACCCTCACCAAGGACCCCACTGAACTGAGGGGCAGCTCGGGACTGAGGTAGCTCGGGACTGAGGGGTAGCACAGCACTGAGAGGAAGCTCAGCACTGAGAGGAAGTTCAGTTCTGAGAGGAAGCTCAGGCAGGTAGTTAGATCTGGCAGATCCTGGATGGCTGGTGGTTCTGGCAGATCTTGGCTGACTGGCGGATCCTGGCTGAATGGCGGATCTAGAAGATTCTGGCTGACTGGCGGCTCTGGCTGCTCCATGCAGACTGGCAGCTCTGGGTGCTCCATGCAGACTGGCAGCTCTGGCTGCTCCATGCAGACTGGCAGCTCTGGCTGCTCCATGCAGATTGGTAGCTCTGGCAGCGCTGAACAGGCAGGAGACTCCAGCAGCGCTGTAGAGGAGGAAGGCTCTGGCAGCGCTAAACAGGCGGGAGACTCCGGCAGCGCTGGAGAGGAGAAAGGCTCTGGCAGCGCTAGACAGGCGAGGCGCACTGTAGGCCTGATGCGTGATGCTGGCACTGGTGGTACTGGGCCGAAGACACGCACAGTAAGCCTGGTGCGGGGAGCTGCCACCGCTGGTGCGTGAAGGTGGTACTGGATAGACCGGACAGTGTAGGCGCACTGGAGCTCTTGAGCACCGAGCCTGCCCAACCTTAACTGGCTCGATGCCCACTCTAGCCCAGCCGATATGAGTAGCTGGTATGTACCGCACCGGGTTACGTACCCGCACTGGAGACACCGTGCGCTCCACAGCATAACACGGTGCCTGCCCGGTCTCTCTAGCCCCCCGGTAAGCACAGGAAGTTTGCTCAGGTCTCCTACCTGGCGTAGCCATACTCCCTGTGAGCCCCCCTCCAATACATTTTTGGGGCTGACTCTCGGGCTTCCATCCGCGTCGCCGTGCTGCCTCCTCATACCAGCGCCTCTCCACTTTCACCACCTCCAGTTCTTCTTTCGGGCGGCGATATTCTCCAGGCTGTGCCCAGGGTTCTTTTCCGTCCAATATCTCCTCCCAAGTCCAGAAGTCCTGTGATCGCTGCTCCGCCTGCCGCTGCCTGTCACCACGCCGCTTGGTCCTGTTGTGGTGGGTGATTCTGTTACAGTTTTCTTTCGGTGAAGGAGAGTCGGACCAAAATGCATCGTGGTATTCTATGCTAGACTATGCTAGATACCCCCACTAAGCCACAAACCCAATACCTAACAAAACCCCAAGACAAAACACACCACAATAAACCCATGTCACACCCTGGCCTGACCAAAATAATAAAGAAAACACAAAATACTAAGACCAGGGCGTGACATCATATTTTTATATATGGCAAATAAAATAAAAAATATCTCAAACAATTCAAATGAATAATATTTAATATTGTTAATTTCAAACAACGTTACTCACCAATCCAACACAGAATCTTCTCCATACAGGAACATCACCTCAGATTTAGAGTCAAAAGAATTCACTGTCTGAATCATTTTGGAGTTCACTCTCACTATCAATTTCGTCAATGATATCGTGTAGATCTGTATATTTTGTCTTTGTCTTCGATTTTAAAGATTTACTTGCCATAATTCTTCTCTGAAAATGCTCTCAAAACAGAAATGCTGCGTGTAACCAGTGTGCTGCTTCTCGTATTCTCCTACATTCAATTCACATTTCCACAAAATGCATTTCCTTTAAAATGATACCAATAATATGCATATCCTTGCTTTTGGGCCTGAGCTACAGGCATTTAGATTAGGGTATGTCTTTAGGCAGAAATTGAGAAGAAGGCGGGGTACCCCAAAGAAGTTAATAGCTACACACTGTTTGTATTCGGTCATGTTACCGGTCCCCTTGCCCTGATTAAAAGCAGTGGTTTGCGCTTTCAGTTTTGCACGAATGCTGCCATCAATCCACAGTTTCTGGTTGGGGAAGGTTTTAATAGTTGCTGTGGGAACGACATCTCTGATGCACTTACTAATAAACTCGCTCATTGAATCCGCGTATTCATCAATGTTGTTGTCCAACGCTATGCGGAACATATCCCAGTCCAGGTGATCGAAGCAATATTGAAGCGTGGAATCAGATTGGTCTGACCAGCATTGAACAGACCTGTTTTGGTTTCTGTATATAGGCTGGGAGCAACAAAATGGAGTCGTGGTCAGATTTTCCGAAAGGAGGGCGGGGCAGGGCTTTGTATGTGTCGGGGAAGGTTTATTGTGGTGCCATGTTCTTTCCATTTTTAATAATGGATTTAATGGTGCTCTGTGGGATGTTCAAAGTTTTTTATGTTTATAACTCAACACTGATCTGTACTTCTCTACAACTTTGTTCCTGGCCTGTTTGGAGAGCTCCTTGGTCTTCATAGTGCCGCTTGCTTGGTGATGCCCTTTGCTTAGTGGTGTTGCAGAATCTGGGGCCTTTCAGAACAGATGTATATATACTGAGATCATGTGACAGATCATGTGACACTTAGATTGCACACAGTTTGAACATTATTTATCTAATTATGTGACTTCTGAAGATAATTGGTTCCACCAGATCTTATTGAGGGGCTTCATAGTAAAGATACATATGCACCACTTTTCTGTATTGATATTTATTTATTTTTACATCATTTTTTTTCACTTCACCAATTTGGACTATTTTGTGTATGTCCATTACAAGAAATCCAAATTTAAATCTGTTTCAATCACAGGTTGCAGTGCAACAAAATAGGAAAAATGCCAAGGGTGGTGAATACTCACTGTAGGCCTCCAGGCTAATTTAGTTGAATTATGTAGGGACCTGGGCAGTTTTTTCCAGGTTAAAGCAAAGGGAGCACTTGTAAGAGCTAGGTTCTCCATGCTCAAGGAGATGGATGCTCTCAGCTCCTTCTTCTTTGGTTTGGAAAGGCAGAGTGGTGAAGCCAAGGGTATGCATTGTCTACGGCTGTCTGATGGGCGGGTGACCCCTGTGGTGGGAGAGATGTGGGAGCAAACTTTGGAGTTCTATACTGAGTTGTATAGGTGTGTTTGGGGGGCTGTCTGTACCGCTGGGGAAGATGTTTTGGATATGCGGTTGTAGAAGTGGTGAGGGTTTTGGTTATTGTGATGTGACGTGTTTTGTACGGCAGGGTAGAGGGCAAGGTGAGTATGGTATGTGTAGGCAGTACAGGATATATTTTGGTGTTTTATTTTTAAGGGGGGGTGATGTTTTAATGAAATGAGAATGTTTCATTAAAAAAAGACAAGAAGTCTCTCTCTCTCTCTTTCTCTCAAACATATACACACACAAACACAGAAAGTATCTCTCTAAATGAGATCTGGCAAAAGATTATTCCGGGAACATGTCCCTCTAATCATGAATATTTATGAGAGGGTGGGAATCGAATTCTGAACGATTGGTGGAGAGGACGCACCCCTCCCCCTCTCCACACACACATGTGCACACACACACACAGTTATTAGAATCAGAACCAAACAATTTGGCCATTTCACCACTCTTAAATATTCATGAGCACCTGCTTTCTACACTACTGTGTGTGTGTGTGTGTGTGTGTGTGTGTGTGTGTGTGTGTGTGTGTGTGTGTGTGTGTGTGTGTGTGTGTGTGTGTGTGTGTGTGTGTGTGTGTGTGTGTGTGTGTGTGTGTGTGTGTGTGTGTGTGTGTGTGTGTGTGTGTGTGTGTGTTGTTTGACTGCGAAAAGTCAATGGACTCTATGGTGTAGAGTTAACAGTGTTAATGTGCTGGGTAGAGGGGATGGGAGTGGAGAGGGAAAGTAGGTGGATTGGAACAGAGGCCCTATGTTGCTTAAAGCTATCCAAACCTCTTGGATATATATAAGTGCCCGGGGGTTAAGAGCTAGGGGGTGATTTGAGATAGAGAGAGTGAGAGAATCAGAGTGAGAGAAAGAGAGAGTGAGGGAGAGGAGGCCGAGTTTTCTGACCGCTACGTTATTCCATCTCGTTCTCCCATCCAGCTCCTTTAGCATATCACTAAGAAACATCTTAACTCGCAGATGTTTGATGCTCGCCTGGCAGCCTTGCTGCGCAACACTGCACCACACACACACACACACACACACACACACACACACACACACACACACACACACACACACACACACACACACACACACACACACACACACACACACACACACACACACACACATTCACACACATTCACACACACACTCATACACATGCATACACTACTGTGTGTGTGTGTGTGTGTGTGTGTGTGTGTGTGTGTGTGTGTGTGTGTGTGTGTGTGTGTGTGTGTGTGTGTGTGTGTGTGTGTGTGTGTGTGTGTGTGTGTGTGTGTGTGTGTGTGTGTGTGTGTGTGTGTGTGTGTGTGTGTGGAAGCGTTTGACCATGTACTGTATATTGCTAGCGTCAACACTGCTGCACTGTATATAATCACTCACAAGGTTGCCTTGACTCGGTCTCTCTGAGGGAGTGAGAGGTGGAGAGAAAAGGGGGGGGGGGGGGAAAGAGGGAGCGAGAGACTCAGACTCTGTCTGGACAGAGTGAGAGCATAATGTCTGACAGGAGAGGTTGGTATATGCTTATTATGGAAGGGGCAGGAAGACTTGATCTCTCATCATTTGACAAAGCCAGAGGGGAGCTGAAGCCATGTAGACCTATCAGACAGCTACACTAACCTCAGTTTCTGCATGTAGCTAGCATTCTGTCGCCTCTCCAGTAGTTTAGACCTCCTGCAGCCTCGCCAGTAGTTTGGACCTTCTGTGGCCTCGCAAGTAGTTTGGACCTTCTGTGGTCTCCCCAATAGTTTAGACCTCCTGCGGCCTCGCCAGTAGTTTGGACCTTCTGTGGCCTCGCCAGTAGTTTAGACCTCCTGCAGCCTCGCCAGTAGTTTGGACCTCCTGCAGCCTCGCCAGTAGTTTGGACCTTCTGTGGCCTCGCCAGTAGTTTGGACCTTCTGTGGCCTTGCCAGTAGTTTGGACCTTCTGTGGCCTCGCCAGTAGTTTAGACCTCCTGCGGACTCGCAAGTAGTTTGGACCTTCTGTGGCCTCCCCAGTAGTTTATACCTCCTGCGGCCTCGCCAGCAGTTTGGACCTTCTGTGGCCTCGCCAGTAGTTTAGACCTCCTGCGGCCTCGCCAGTAGTTTGGACCTTCTGTGGCCTCCCCAGTAGTTTAGACCTCCTGCGGCCTCGTCAGTAGTTTGGACCTTCTGTGGCCTCCCCAGTAGTTTAGACCTCCTGCAGCCTCGCCAGTAGTTTGCACCTCCTGCAGCCTCACCAGTAGTTTGGACGTTCTGTGGCCTCGCCAGCAGTTTAGACCTCCTGCGGCCTTCGCCAGTAGTTTGGACCTTCTGTGGCCTCCCCAGTAGTTTACACGTTCTGTAACCACGCCAGTAGTTTACACATTCTGTAACCACGCCAGTAGTTTACACGTTCTGTAACCACGCCAGTAGTTTACACGTTCTGTAACCACGCCAGTAGTTTACACGTTCTGTAACCACGCCAGTAGTTTACACATTCTGTAACCACGCCGGTAGTTTACACATTCTGTAACCACACCAGTAGTTTACACGTTCTCTAACCACGCCAGTAGTTTACACGTTCTGTAACCACGCCAGTAGTTTACACGTTCTGTAACCACGGCAGTAGTTTACACGTTCTGTAACCACGCCAGTAGTTTACACGTTCTGTAACCACGCCAGTAGTTTAGACCTCATCTTGGAACACAGAATCTTGCATGCACTATTAAACGGACTAACACAAGGCACTTTAGTGAATTACCAGTAAATTACCTGTTACCTTACAACTGCTCCGTACTATAATTGAGCCTGATGTTAATTTCTGCCACGAGTCATCCTGATATACGTTCTGTCATTGTTCATCCACACCCATTTTACAAGTCACCATTCACCGTAAGGAAACGCATTAGACAGGTGAGGGACTGACTGAAGGTGCGGCCAGCTCTATCAATCATGCATTTACTGTATATCAGCAGTTAGGCTACAGCAGTGGTGTCCACTGTCCAACAGCCTCCTGGTCCGGGTATGCAGTCTTTTCTAATTCCATCCCTGGCCAACACACTTGACTGAGCTAATCAATGTCTTGATGATTGAATTTATTTTGTTGAATCAGGTTTTTTTTGTGTTAGATTGTAGTCAAACAAAAGCATGCACAGTTAGCCCTAGGTCAAACTGAGTTCCTAAATGGAGCTATGGTGAGAAAGACCACAGGTCTCTGTATAATCGGCAACTTGAAGAAGGAGATCCCATCAAAGTTCATCAGCTATTGACTTCATTAATCTAATATAGTAGGCTATAGGCCAGAGTATGACCGCTGTTCCTGACCACACCTTATTTGTTCACTGTGTAAATTGATTGGTATTTTATCATGCTATTCCAATGAAGAAATGGCAAGAGAGCATGTCAATACAGATTCATACAGACAGAGAGAGAGAGAGAGAGAGAGAGAGAGAGAGAGAGAGAGAGAGAGAGAGAGAGAGATATCCTTCAACGTATAGAGTTGTCAAAGCCAACGATTCGGTCCAGAGCACTTTCCTACGAGACGACCTCAGGCGATGAATGGGTCAGCAGGGACGGAGGAGTAAGACCTGCTGCTTTTACCCGTTACAATCCAACATGGTGAGTGTGTCCGCTGTCTCAAGCACAGCACCATTCATACAGGCCAGCAAGTCAGAGCGGTGGGTTGTCTGTGTGTCTGGGCTGTGGTTGTCTCTGTCTGGGCGGTGGTTGTCTGTGTCTGGGCTGTGGTTGTCTGTGTGTCTGGGCTGTGGTTGTCTGTGTGTCTGGGCTGTAGTTGTCTGTGTGTCTGGGCGGTGGTTGTCTGTGTGTCTGGGCTGTGGTTGTCTGTGTGTCTGGGCTGTGGTTTCCTGTGTGTCTGGGCTGTAGTTGTCTGTGTGTCTGGGCTGTGGTTTCCTGTGTGTCTGGGCTGTAGTTGTCTGTGTGTCTGGGGTGTGGTTGTCTGTGTGTCTGGGCTGTGGTTTCCTGTGTGTCTGGGCTGTAGTTGTCTGTGTGTCTGGGCTGTGGTTGTCTGTGTGTCTGGGCTGTGGTTGTCTGTGTGTCTCGGCTGTAGTTGTCTGTGTGTCTGGGCTGTGGTTGTCTGTGTGTCTGGGCTGTGGTTTCCTGTGTGTTTGCGCTGTAGTTGTCTGTGTGTCTGGGCTGTGGTTGTCTGTGTGTCTGGGCTGTGGTCGTCTGTGTGTCTGGGCTGTGGTTGTCTGTGTGTCTGGGCTGTAGTTGTCTGTGTGTCTGGGCTGTGGTTGTCTGTGTGTCTGGGCTGTGGTTGTCTGTGTGTCTGAGCTCTGGTTGTCTGTGTGTCTGGACTGTGGTTGTCTGTGTGTCTGGGCTGTGGTTGTTTGTGTGTCTGGGCTGTGGATGTCTCTGTCTGGGCTGTGGTTGTCTGTGTCTGGGCTGTGGTTGTCTGTGTCTGGGCTGTGGTTGTCTGTGTGTCTGGGCTGTGGTTGTCTGTGTGTCTGGGCTGTGGTTGTCTGTGTGTCTGGGCTGTGGTTGTTTGTGTGTCTGGGCTTTGGTTGTCTGTGTGTGAGGGCTCTGGTTGTCTGTGTGAGATTTTGGAGGTGGTGGGAATGGGGGTGGAGGGTGGCAGTGGGGATGGAGGGTTACACATTGCGGCTCTGACATGCTCCTTTTCATGTCATTGTTGGGCAAATATCTCAATATTCGTCTTGACTAATACTCTCTGTGTGTGTGTGTGTGTGTGTGTGTGTGTGTGTGTGTGTGTGTGTGTGTGTGTGTGTGTGTGTGTGTGTGTGTGTGTGTGTGTGTGTGTGTGTGTGTGTGTGTGTGTGTGTGTGTGTGTGTGTGTGTGTGTGTGTGTGTGTGTGTGTGTGTGTGTGTGTGTGCATTAGAGTGCGACAGTATGAGTCATAATACCCATAAGACCTGGCGGTCAAACAAAGAAATGGTTCCAATCGTTTTTCCACCATTCATTTATCCCATATGGGACTTTAGAAACACTTAAATGAGGGCTGTGTTTCGTGTAGGCA
The DNA here is from genome assembly GCF_021184085.1 of Oncorhynchus gorbuscha. NCBI lineage: Eukaryota > Metazoa > Chordata > Actinopteri > Salmoniformes > Salmonidae > Oncorhynchus > Oncorhynchus gorbuscha. Next base: position 18,164,024 of record NC_060185.1, read on the forward strand.
TACTCTGTTGTGACGTTTTGACAGCAGTTTAAATCTTTCTAGGACAAGATGACTTTTATCATTATAGTGCCTTGTGAAAGTATTCACACCCCTTGGAGTTTTTCCTATATTGTTGCATTACAACCTGTAATTTCAAAGGATTTTAATTTGGATTTCATGTACTGGACATACACAAAATAGTCAAAATTGGTGAAGTAAAATGAAAAAATTACTTGTTTCAAACAATTCTAAACAAATTAAAAGCGGAAACGTGTACATGTATTCATCCCCTTTGCTATGAAGCCCCTAAATAAGATCTGGTACAACCCATTACCTTCAGAAGTAACATAATTAGTTAAATAAAGTTTACCTGTGTGCAATCTAAGTGTCACATGATCTGTCACATGATCTCAATATATATACACCTGTTCTGAAAGGACCCAGAGTCTGCAACACCACTAAGCAAGGGGCACAACCAAGCAAGTGGCACTATGAAGACCAAGGAGCTCTCCAAACAAGTCAGAGACAAAGTTGTTCAGAAGTACAGATCAGGGTTGGGTTATAAACAAATATCAGATACTTTGAACATCCTACAGAGCACCATTAAATATTATTTCAAAAATTGAAAGAACATGGCATCACAACAAACCTGCCAAGATAGGGCAGCCCACCAAATCTCATGGAGCAGGCAAGGAGGGCATTAATCAGAGAGGCAACAAAGAGACCAAAGATATCACTGAAGGAGCTGCAACGCTCCACAGTGGAGATTGGAGTATCTGTCCATAGGACCACTTTAAGCTGTACACTCCACAGAGCTGGGCTTTACAGAAGAGTGGCCAGAAAAAAAGCCATTGCTTAAAGAAAGAAATAAGCAAACATGTTTGGTGTTCGCCAAAAGAAATGTGGGAGATTCCCCAAACATATGGAAGAAGGTACTCTGGTCAGATGAGACTAAAATTGGCCATCAAGGAAAACGCTTTGTCTGGCGCAAACCCAACACCTCTCATCACCTGAGAACCCCATCCAGTGAAGCATTGTGGTGGCAGCATCATGCTGTGGGGAAGTTTTTCACCGACAGGCACTGGGAAACTGGGTTGTGCCAAATGCAGGGAAATTATTGAGGTAAACCTGTTTCAGTCTTCCAGAGACATGAACCTGGGACGGAGGTTCACCTTCCAGCAGGACAATGACTCTAAGCATACTGCTAAAGCAACACTCGAGTGGTTTAAGGGGAAACATTTAAATGTATTGGAATGGCCTAGTCAAAGCCCAGACCTCAATCCAATTGATAATCCATGGTATGACTTAATGATTTCTGTACACCAGCAGAACCCATCCAACTTGAAAGAACTGGAGCAGTTTTGCCTTGAAGAATGGGCAAAAATCCCAGTGGCTAGATGTGTCAAGCTTATAGAGATATACCCCAAGAGACTTGCAGCTGTAATTGCTGCAAAAGGTGGCTCTACAAAGTATTGACTTTTGGGGGGTGAATAGTTATGCACGCTCAAGTTTTCAGTTTTTTATAAAAAATATTTTGGATCTTCAAAGTGGTAGGCATGTTATGTAAATCAAATGATAGAACCCCCCCCCCCCAAATCCTTTTTAGTTCCAGGTTGTAAGGCACCAAATTAGGATGCCAAAGGGGTGAATCATTTTGAAACCCTCTGTATTCAGCTATGTTTGCACCCCCAAAAAATAAACACTAATTAGCTGCAGATGATAAAGAACTACAAATGCCATGATCTACTCGAGTCTGCAGAATCGAGACCAAGGTAAGAATCTCTGGATTAACTCTCTAACGTTTGCTGAATGTGGTAATGCATGAATTTGCTAAACTTCTTTCAATTGAAAATTCTTTGAACTTTCTTGTGCAAGTTTTAAATTGACACAATACCTCTTAGCAAAGGTGTCAGTTAGAGATAGCGTGCAGGAGCCTGCCAGAATTTGTAGTCTTGCATGATGTCTACTTTGATGCTAATTAGCATTTTTGAATCTGAAACTAATATATTAATGGAAGTCTAAACACAACCTTTATTTTAAGTGTTTCTAAAATTCTCTATGGGAAAAATGAATGATGGAAAACTGATTAGAACAATGTCCCTGTTTGACCGCTAGGTTATATGGGTATTATGACACTTCCACTGTGGGCCACTATTGTGTTTGTTTGCAACTGTGCATGTCATGTGTGTATGTTAGAGGTAGGCCTATAGTAATTGCTACAAGATGTCACACTTTGAGAATGGTTTGACGGGTTTGTTAGCACCTCGTCCATTAGTGCTACAGCGATGTGAGGCATTGAGTATTTACTCAGCTTTCTACACAATGACAGGGGAGACAGATAGAGCTGCTACATACAGATATGAGCAGGGTACTCTGCCTGCTCTTTGCCCAGGGGTCTTTCCCATTGTCTCAGATTTCTGAGGGGTCAGATTCTGTGGTAGTTTTACAGATGAGAGGGATTACTGGGATTGAGTGTTTACTCGTTGGAGCGGGGATCAGACTGCAAGTGCAGCAACAGTATCACCCAATATATTGCAATGCCTGTCTTCCATGGAATGAAATTGAAATCAAAACAAAGTGTATTTATCAAGTGCACATGATGCAGCAGGTGTAAGATGTGGATTGAAATGCTAAATTGTAAGCTCTTCCTCAACAGTGCAGTTTAAAGAGCATGACATCAATAATGAACTGAATCAGATAAAATGGAACACATATTTTAAAATAGAATACACTATTCAGAAAATATTCCCACACCTTCACTTTTTCCACATTTTCTTGTGACTGAAATTTAAATGGATTCAAATCAGATTTTCTGTCACTGGCCGACACATATTACCCCATAATGTCAAAGTAGAGTGTTTGGCATGATTTTAGAATGACTACCTCATCTCTGTACCACACATATGCAAATATCTATAAGGTCCCTCAGTCGAGCCGTGAATTTCAAACGAAGATTCAACCACAAAGATCAGGGAGTTTTTCCAATGCCTCACACATAAGGGCACTGATTGGTAGATGGGTAAACATTCAAAAAGCAGACATTGAATATCCCTTAGAGTATGGTGAAGTTATTAATTACACTTTGATGGTGCATCAATACATGCAATCACTACAAAGATACAGGCGTCCTTCCTAACTCAGTTTCCGGAGAAACCGCTCAGATATTTCACCATTAGGCTAATGGTGATTTTAAAACAGTTACAGAACTTAATGACTGTGACAGGAGAAAACTAAGTATGGATTCAACAAAGGTTGTCACTCCACTATAATAACCTAAATGACAGAGTGAAGAGAAGGAATAATACTTGTTCAAAACATGCATCCTGTTTGCAATAAGGCACTAAAGTAAAACAGCAAAAATGTATTTTATGTCCTGAATACAAAGCGTTATGTTTGGGACAAATCAGAAACAATACATCACTGAGTACCACTCTTCATATTTTCAAGCTTTGTGGTGGCTGAATCATGGTATGGGTATGCTTGTCATCGGCAAGGACTGGGAAATTTTTTATGATTAAAAGAAACAGAATAGAGCTAAGCACAGGCAAAATCCAAGAGGAAAACCTGGTTCAGTCTACTTTCCAACAGACTGGGAGACAAATTCACCTTTCAGCAGGACAATAACTGAAAACACAAGGCAAAATATACACTGGAATTGCTTACCAAGATGCCTTAGTTACAGTTTTGACTTAAATGGGATTGAAAATCTATGCCAAATCTTGAATATTGCTGTCTAGCAATGATCAACAGAGCTTGGACTAAGATTGAATGCTACTACACTGCCGCTGATGCTCGTCCGATGTGGCAGGGCTTGAAAACTATTATGGACTACAAATGGAAACCCAGCCTCGAGTTGCTCAGTGACGTGAACCTACCAGACGAGCTAAATGCCCTTTATGCTTGCTTTGAGGCAAACAACACTGAAGCATGCATGAGAGCACCAGCTGTTCAGGATGACTCTGTGATCACGCTCTCCGTTGCCGATGTGAGCAGGACCTAGCATACACATACAAACTGGCAAGTGTCTTCACTGACATTTTCATCCTCTCCCTGATCGAGTATGTAATACCTACATGTTTCATACAGACCACAATAGTCCCTGTGCCCAAGAAAGCGATGGTAACTTAATGATTACATACTAGCACTCGGTAGTCATTAATTATTTGAAAGGCTGGTCATGGCTCACATCAACACCATCATGGTGAAAACCCTAGACCCACTCCAATTCACATTCTGCCCCAACAGATCCACAGATGACATTGTCGCAATCGCACCCCACACTACCCTTTCCCATCTGGATAAAAGGATCAGCTTTGTGAGAATGCTATTCATTGACTACAACTCAGCAATCAACATAGTACCAACAATGCTCATCACTAAGCTAAGGACCCTGGGACTAAACACCTCTCTCTGAAACTTGATCCTGGACATCCTGACGGGCCGTCCCAGGTAGTCAGGGTAGGCAACAACACATTTGCCACACTGATCCTCAATGCAGGGACCTCTCAGGGGTGCGTGCTTAGTCCCCTCCTGTACTCCCTGTTCACCCATGACTGCATGACCAACCACGACTCCAAGATCACCATTAAAGTTTGCTGACAGCACAACAGTAGTAGGCCTAATCACCGACAACAATGAGACAACCTATTAGGAGAAGGTTAGAAGAGACCTACAGTTGAAGTCATACAATTATGTTGGAGTCATTCAACCAATCCACAAATGTCTTCATAAAAAACTATAGTTTGGCAAGTCAGTTAGGACATCTACTTTGTGCATGACACAAGTCATTTTTCCAACAATTGTTTACAGACACAATGAATTTAAGTGAAATAATCTATCACAATTCCAGTGGGTCAGAAGTTTACATACACTAAGTTGACTGTGCCTTTAAAAAGCTTGGAAAATTCCAGAAAATAAAGTAATGGCTTTAGAAGCTTCTGATAAGCTAATTGACATAATTTGAGTCAATTGGAGGTGTACCTGTGGATGTATTTCATGGCCTACCTTCAAACTCAGTGCCTCTTTGCTTGACATCATGGGAAAATCTAAAGAAATCAGCCAATAAATAAATTGTAGACCTCTACAAGTCTGGTTCATCTTTGGGAGCAATTTCCAAAAGACCGAACGTACCACGTTCATCTGTACATACAATAGTGCGCAAGCATAAAGACCATGGGAACACGCAGCCGTCATACCGCTTAGGAAGGAGACTTGTCTTGCAAAGATTAAAATACTTTGGTGCGAGAAGTAAAAATCAATCCCAGAACAACAGCAAAGGACCTTGTGAAGATGCTAGAGGAAACGGGTACAAAAGTATCTATATCCACAGTAAAATGAGTCCTATATCGACATAACCTGTAGCTCAGTTGGTAGAGCATGGCGCTTGTAACGCCAGGGTAGTGGGTTCGATCCCCGGGACCACCCATACGTAGAATGTATGCACACATGACTGTAAGTCGCTTTGGATAAAAGCGTCTGCTAAATGGCATATATTATATATTATTATTATATATAACCTGAAAGGCCGCTCAGCAAGGAAGAAGCCACTGCTCCAAAACAGCCATATAAAAGCCAGACTACGGTTTGCAACTGCACATGGTGACAAAGATTGTATTTTTTGGAGAAATGTCCTCTGGTCTGTTGAAACAAAAATGTAACTGTTTGTTCATAATGACGTTATGTTTGGAGGAAAAAAGGGGGATGCTTGCAAGCTGAAGAACACCATCCCAACCATGAAGCACGTGGGTGGCAGCATCATGTTGTGGTGGTGCTTGTTGTAGGAGGGACTGGTGCATTTCATAAAATAGATGGCATCATGAAGGAGGGAAACTATGTGGATATATTGAAGCAACATTTCAAGATATCAGTCAGGAAGTTAAAGCTTGGTTGCAAATGAGTCTTCCGAATGGACAATGACCCCAAGCATACTTCCAAAGTTGTGGCAAAATGGCTTAAGACAACAAAGTAAAGGTATTGGAATGGCCATCACAAAGCCCTGACCTCAATACCATGGAACATCTGTGGGCAGAACTGAAAAAGTATGTACAATCAAGGAGGTCTAGAAACCTGACTCAGTTACACCAGCTCTGTCAGGAGGAATGGGTCAAAATTCACCCAACTTATTGTGGGAAGCTTGTGGAAGGCTACCCAAAACGTTTGACCCAAGATAAACTATTTAAAGGCAATGCTACCAAATAATGTGATGAAAGAAATAAAAGATGAAAGAAATAATTCCCTCTACTATTATTCTGACATTTCACGTTCTTAAAATAAAGTGGTGTTCCTAAATGACCTAAGAAAGGGAAGTTTTACTAGGTTTAAATGTCAGCAATTGTGAAAAACTGAGTATAAATGTATTTGGCTAAGGTATTTGTAAACTTCCTACTTCAACTGTAGCAGTGTGGTGCCAGGACAACAACCTTTCCCTCAGTGTGATCAAGACAAAGGAGATGTTCGTGGACAAAATAAAAAACAGGCCCCCATTAACATCGATGTGGCTGAAGAGTTTCAAGTTCCTTGGTGTCCACATCACCAACAAACTATCATGGTCCAATCACACCAATACAGTCGTGAAGCGGGCACGACAAAACCTATTCCCCCTCAAGAGACTGAAAAGATTTGGCATGGGTCCCCAGATCCTCGAAAAGTTCTACAGCTGCATTGACTGGTTGCATCACCGCCTGGTATGGCAACTGCACGGCATCTCCCTCCCTCTGAGGACAAAGGGGGAAGCAGAGATATGCTCCAGAGGATGACTTTGAGGAAGAGGAGTCCATGTTCTGGACTAATTTAATCGGGATTCTGAAGATTATACTTGAAATGTTGTTCCTCTTCCTCAAAGTCATCATAAGGCTCTACAGGGGGTATTGTGTACGGCACTGGGGCCAAGCTCCCTGACATCCAGGACCTACAGTATATATCAAAGACTCCAGCCACTCTAGTCATAGACTGCTCTCTGCTACCGCACAGCAATTGGTACCCGAGCGCCAAGTCTAGGACCAAAAAGCTCCTTAACAGCTTCTACCCCATGCCATAAGACTGCTGAACAAATAAGAAAATGGCCACCCAGACTATTTACATTGACACCCCCCCCCCCTTTGTTTTTACGATCCTGCTGCTCACTATTTATTATCTATGCATAGTCACTTTTCAAATTCCCTCGACTAACCTCTACCCCCATACATTGACTAGGTATCAGTACCCCCTGTGTATAGCCTCGTTATTGTTATGTAATTTTCTTGTGTTCCTTTTTTGATTTGATTTGACTTTTTTACTTTAGTTTATTTAGTAAATACACTGCTAAAAAAAATAAAGGGAACACTTAAACAACACAATGTAACTCCAAGTCAATCACACTTCTGTGAAATTAAACTGTCCACTTAGGAAGCAACACTGATTGACAATAAATTTCACATGCTGTTGTGCAAATGGAATAGAGAACAGGAGGAAATTATAGGCAATTAGCAAGACATCCCCCAATAAAGGAGTGGTTATGCAGGTGATGACCACAGACCACTTCCCAGCTCCTATGCTTCCTGGCTGATGTTTTGGTCGCTTTGGAATGCTGGCTTTGCTTTCACTCTAGTGGTAGCATGAGATGGAGTCTACAACCCACACAAGTGGCTCAGGTAGTGCAGCTCATCCAGGATGGCACATCAATGCGAGCTGTGGCAAGAAGGTTTGCTGTGTCTGTCACGTAGTGTCCAGAGCATGGAGGTGCTACCAGTAGATAGGCCAGTACATTGGGAGACGTGGAGGAGGCCGTAGGAGGGCAACAACACAGCAGCAGGACCGCTACCTCCACCTTTGTGCAAGCAGGAGCAAGAGGAGCACTGCCAGAGCCCTGCAAAATGACCTTCAGCAGGCCACAAATGTGCATGTGTCTGCTCAAACGGTCAGAAACTGACTCCATGAGGGTGGTATGAGGGCACAACGTCCACAGGTGGGGGTTGTACTCACAGCCCAACACCGTGCAGGACGTTTGGCATTTGCCAGAGAACACCAAGAATGAAAGCAGGTTCACACTGAGCAAATGTGACAGACGTGACAGTCTGGGGACGCCGTGGAGAACGTTGTGATGCCTGCAACATCCTCCAGCATGACCGGTTTGGCGGTGGGTCAGTCATGGTGTGGGGTGGCATTTCTTTGGGGGGCCACACAGCCCTCCATGTGCTCGCCAGAGGTAGCCTGACTGCCATTAGGTACCGAGATGAGATCCTCAGACCCCTTGTGAGACCATATGCTGGTGCGGTTGGCCCTGGGTTCCTCCTAATGCAAGACAATGCTGGACCTCATGTGGCTGGATTGTGTCAGTAGTTTCTGCAAGAGGAAGGCATTGATGCTATGGACTGGCCCACCTGTTCCCCAGACCTGAATCCAATTGAGCACATCTGGGACATCATGTCTCGCTCCATCCACCAACGTCACGTTGCACCACAGACTGTCCAGGAGTTGGCGGATGCTTTAGTCCAGGTCTGGGTGGAGATCCATCAGGACACCATCCGCCACCTCATCAGGACCATGCCCAGGCATTGTAGGGAGGTCATACAGGCACGTGGAGGCCACACACACTACTGAGCCTCATTTTGACTTGTTTTAAGGACATTACATCAAAGATGGATCCGCCTGTATTGTGGTTTTCCACTTTAATTTTGAGTGTGACTCCAAATCCAGACCTCCATGGTTTGATACATTTGATTTCCATTGATAATTGTTGTGTGATTTTGTTGTCAGCACATTCAACTATCTAAAGAAAAAAGTATTTAATTAGAATATTTCATTCATTCAGATCTAGGATGTGTTATTTTAGTGTCCCCTTTATTTTTTTGAGCAGAGTATATTAACTCTATTTCTTGAACTGCATTGTTGGTTAAGGGCATGCAATTAAGCATTTCATGGTAAGTTCTACACCTCTTGTATTTGGCGTGTGTCAATTTTTTTGGGGGGGATCAACAAGAATAATGTACAACTTGAATAAGGTACAACAATCCAGGTCTGCATATTTCTTAGACTTTCCAAAAAGACTGTCACGCCCTGGTCAAAGTATTTTGTCTTTATCTTTATGTATTGGGTCAGGCCAGGGTGTGGCATGGGGTTTTTGTATTGTGGTGTGTTTTGTCTTGGGGTTTTGGTGTGTATATATTGGGATTGTAGCTAGTGGGGTGATCTAGCAAAGTCTATGGCTGTCTGGAGTGGTTCTCAATCAGAGGCAGGTGTTTATTGTTGTCTCTGATTGGGAACCATATTTAGGCAGCCATATTCTTTGAGTTTGTCGTGGGTGATTGTCCTTAGTGTCCTTGTTCCTGTCTGTGTTAGTTTTCACTAGTATAGGCTGTTTCGGTTTTCGTTATGTTCTTTGTTTTGTAGTGTTTGTATTTTAGATTCGTGTTACGTTTTTTGTTCATTAAACATGGATCGCAATCTACACGCTGCGTTTTGGTCCGACTCTCCTTCACTACACCTAGAAAACCGTTACAGAATCACCCACCACAAACGTACAAAGCAGCGTGTCAACAGGCAGGAGCCACAGGAGAAGCAACAAAGGCAGCAACAGCGGCGCAATGAGGATTGGACATGGGACGATTTATTGCATGGCAAGGGTTGCTACACATGGGAGGAGATCCTGGCAGGAAGGGATCGCCTTCCATGGGAACAGGTGGAGGCAGCGAGGAGAGCAGAGGCAGCCGGAGAGAGGAGCCGGCGATATGAGGGAACACGGTTGGCAAGGAAGCCCGAGAGTCAGCCCCAAAAATTTATTGGGGGGGGCTCACAGGGAGTAGGGCTACGCCAGGTAGGAGACCTGAGCAAACTTCCTGTGCTTACCGGGGGGCTAGAGAGACCGGGCAGGCACTGTGTTATGCAGTGGTGCACACGGTGTCCCCAGTGCGGGTGCATAGCCCGGTGCGGTATATTCCAGCTCCTCGTATCGGCCGGGCTAGAGTGGGCATCGAGCCAGGTAAGGTTGGGCAGGCTCGGTGCTCAAGAGCTCCAGTGCGCCTGCACGGTCCGGTCAATCCAGTACCACCTCCAAACCCCAGCCCTCCGGTAGCAGCTCCCCGCACCAGGCTTCCTGTGCGTGTCCTCGGTCCAGTACCACCAGTGCCAGCACCTCCAGTGCGCCTCGCCTCTCCAGCGCTGCCGGAGTCTTCCGCTTGTTCAGCGCTGCTGGAACCTTTCTCCTCTCCTGCGCTGCCGGAGTCTCCCGCCTGTTCAGCGCAGCCAGAGCCTTCCTCCTCTACAGCGCTGCTGGAGTCTCCTGCCTGTTCAGCGCAGCCTGAGCTGCCAGTCTGCATGGAGCAGCCAGAGCTGTCAGTCTACATGAAGCAGCCAGAGCTGTCAGTCTACATGAAGCAGCCAGAGCTGTCAGTCTACATGGAGCAGCCAGAGCTGTCAGTCTGCAAGGAGCTGTCAGTCTGCAAGGAGCTGTCAGTCTGCAAGGAGCTGTCAGTCTGCAAGGAGCTGTCAGTCCGCAAGGAGCTGTCAGTCTGCATGGAGCAGCCAGAGCTGTCAGTCTGCATGAAGCAGCCAGGGCTGTCAGTCTGCATGAAACAGCCAGAGCTGTCAGTCTGCATGGAGCAGCCAGAGCTGTCAGTCTGCAAGGAGCTGTCAGTCTACATGGAGCAGCCAGAGCTGTCAGACTGCATGGAGCTGCCAGTCTGCAAGGAGCTGTCAGTCTGCAAGGAGCTGTCAGTCTGCACAGAGCTGTCAGTCTGCAAGGAGCTGTCAGTCTGCATGGAGCAGCCAGAGCTGTCAGTCTGCATGAAGCAGCCAGAGCTGTCAGTCTGCATGGTGCAGCCAGAGCTGTCAGTCTGCAAGGAGCTGCCAGTCTGCAAGGAGCTACCAGTCTGCAAGGAGCTGCAAGTCTGCAAGGTGCTGCCAGCCTGCATGAAGCAGCCAGAGATGTCAGTCTGCATGAAGCAGCCAGGGATGTCAGTCTGCATGAAGCAGCCAGAGCTGTCAGTCTGCATGGAGCAGCCAGAGCTGTCAGTCTGCAAGGTGCTGCCAGCCTGCATGAAGCAGCCAGAGATGTCAGTCTGCATGAAGCTGCCAGTCTGCAAGGAGCTGCCAGTCTGCAAGGAGCTGCCAGTCTGCAAGGAGCTGCCAGTCTGCAAGGAGCTGTCAGTCTGTAAAGAGCTGTCAGTCTGCAAGGAGCTGTCAGTCTGCAACGAGCTGTCAGTCTGCAAGGAGCCGTCAGTCTGCCCAGCGCCGCCAGTGCCGCCAGTCTGCCCAGCGCCGCCAGTGCCCCCAGTCTGCCCAGTGCCGCCAGTCTGCCCAGTGCCGCCAGTCTGCCCAGCGTCGCCAGTCTGTCAGGATCAGTTAGATCCGCCAGTCTGCCAGGATCCACCAGTCTGCCAGGATCTGCCAGAAGTGCCAGTCTGCCAGGATCCACCAGAAGTGCCAGTCAGCCAGGATCTGCCAGAGGTACCAGTCGGCCAGGATCTGCCAGTCGGCCAGGATCTGCCAGTCGGCCAGGATCTGCCAGTCGGCCAGGATCTGCCAGTCGGCCAGGATCCGCCAGAACTTCCAGTCGGCCAGGATCCGCCAGTCAGCCAGGATCCGCCAGTCAGCCAGGATCCACCAGTCAGCCAGGATCCGCCAGTCAGCCAGGATCTGCCAGATCTGCTAGTCAGCCAGGATCCGCCAGTCAGCCAGACTCTTCCAGATCTGCCAGTCAACCAGACTCTTCCAGATCTGCCAGTCAGCCAGATTCTTCCAGATCTGCCAGTCAACCAGAATCTTCCAGATCTGCCAGTCAACCAGACTCTTCCAGATCTGCCAGAACTGCCAGTCGGCCAGGATCTGCCAGTCGGCCAGGATCCGCCAGTCAGCCAGGATCTGCTGAGACCACCAGCCAGCCAGGATCTGGTAGATCTATCTACCTGCCTGAGCTTCCTCTCACTCCTGAGCCTCCTCTCACTCCTGAGCCTCCTCTCACTCCTGAGCTTCCTCTCACTCCTGAGCTTCCTCTCACTCCTGAGCTTCCTCTCACTCCTGAGCTTCCTCTCACTCCTGAGCTTCCTCTCACTCCTGAGCTTTCTCTCACTCCCGAGCTTTCTCTCACTCCCGAGCTTTCTCTCAGTCCCGAGCTGTCCTTCAGTCCCGATCTGCTCCTCAGTCTAGTGGGGTTCTGGATGAGGACTACTAGGCCATGGTCGGCGGAGAGGGTGGACTATCCAGGGAAGCGAGGAGAGGGGACTAAGACATTGACTAAGTGGGGTCCACGTCCCACGCCGGAGCCGCCACCATGGACAGACGCCCACCCGGACCCTCCCTATTGTTTTGAGGTGCGTTCGGGAGTCCGCACATTAGGGGGGGTTCTGTCACGCCCTGGTCGAAGTATTTTGTGTTTGTCTTTATGTATTGGGTCAGGCCAGGGTGTGGCATGGGGTTTTTGTATTGTGGTGTGTTTTGTCTTGGGGTTTTGGTGTGTATATATGGGATTGTAGCTAGTGGGGTGATCTAGCAAAGTCTATGGCTGTCTGGAGTGGTTCTCAATCAGAGGCAGGTGTTTATCGTTGTCTCTGATTGGGAACCATATTTAGGCAGCCATATTCTTTGAGTTTGTCGTGGGTGATTGTCCTTAGTGTCCTTGTTCCTGTCTGTGTTAGTTTTCACTAGTATAGGCTGTTTCGATTTTCGTTACGTTCTTTGTTTTGTAGTGTTTGTATTTTAGATTTGTGTTACGTTTTTTGTTCATTAAACATGGATCGCAATCTACACGCTGCGTTTTGGTCCGACTCTCCTTCACCACACATAGAAAACCGTTACAAAGACTCACAGCTGTAATCGCTGCTGATTCAAACATGTATTGACTCAGGATGTTGAATACTCATGTAATTGTCACACCCTGATCTGTTTCACCTGTCTTGTTTTTGTCTCCACGCAGACTGAGCTCTTGAAGCTGTCTGTATTGTGGAACTTAAGGATATTACATATCCACCTGTCCAACAAAAAGCACAGAATAATCAGTAGGTACGAGTACACTGGTGGGCCATACAGGGGGTCTCCCATCTCCCATTACTCATACTCCTCTTCATGCTATCTTGCTGTTGGGTGACCGGTCTAAATCTCTCTGGGTGCTCATGGACTCTGGGGCTAACGAGAGCTTTATGGACACCATCCTGGTGTCTGAGCTGGGTATCTCCACACAACTCCTCCCATTTCCATGGATGCCAGAGCATTTGACAGACACTATTGGCAGGGTTACTCACAGTATGACTCCTATCAACCTGCGAGTGTCAAGGGAATCACAGTCCATGCAGTTCCTACTCATTAAATCTCCTGATGCACCCATGGTTTTTGGATAGTCATGGCTCCAGAGGCACAACCCCCTGATCGACTTGGCTATGGGTTCAATCCTGGGTTGGAGCCCGTTCTGCCATGCGCATTGCCTCAAGGACGGACGCCAGGGGCAGGCTGAGAAAAGCTTTGGATCTCTCTGCTATTCCCGCAGAGGATCAGGACCTCCAGGAGGTTTTCAACAAGGCCCACGCAACATCACTTCCTTCACATCGACCCTATGACAGAGTCATTGACCTCCTCTCTGGTACTACACCGCCTCTGGGGTGGATTTATTCCCTGTCTGGTTCCAAGACCATGGAAGGGTACATTCAGGACTCTCTGGGGGCAGGGATCATTTGTCCTTCTTCCTCCACTGCCAGCGCATGGTTTTTCTTTGTGTTGAAGGACAAAACCCGGCACCTGTTTTTCGACTATCGGGGACTTTAAGTTAATGACATCAAGGTAAAGAACTGTTACCCTCTACCAGTCCTCTCCTCGACTTTCGAGATTCTCCAGGGGGCGGATGTATTCTCAAAGTTGGACCTTCGGAACGCCCACCATCTGGTTCAGATATGGGAAGGAGACTAATGGAAGACAGCCTTTAACATATTTAGCGAGCGATAAAAGTATCTGGTTATGCCATTTGGACTGAGCCACGATCCCACAGTGTTCCAGGCTCTGGTCAATGATGTACTCTGTGACATGTTGAACCTGCTCGTGTGGAACTCAACTGGTTCTCCAGCGCCTCCTGGAGAGCCAGTTGTTTGTCAAGGCTGAAAAGTGTGAATTTCATCGCTCCACTATCTCCTTTTTGGGATACGTCATAGCTGCTGGGAAGATTCAGATTGATCTGGATAAGGTGAGAGCAGTGGTGGATTGGACCTACATCCAGACTGCAGCTGCAACGTTTCCTGGTATTTGTTATTTTCTCCCGCCCTTCGTCCAGGGCTACAGCACCCTGGCGTCCCCCCTCTCCGCACTCACAAGGTTCTGTTCATGCAGGCCCAGCTGCTGACTGGGTGTTTTCGGATCTCAAGCATCAGTTCACTACAGTTCACATCTCAATCCATAGCAGTGGGGGCCGTCCTGTCCCAGCGTTCTGCCCAGGACAAAAAGCTATATTCCTGTGCTCTCCTTTCCCATCGTTTTAATCCCGCTGAGAAAAGCGGTGACGTTGGTAACCAGGAACTTCTTGCAGTCAAGATGGTGCTGGGGAAATGGAGACACTATCTAGAATGGGCGGAACATCCATTCCTAGTGTGGATCGACTATAATAATCTGGAATATCTCCGCACCGCCAAGTGTCTCAACTCGAGGCAGGCTCGCTGGGCTCTGTTGTTCACTCATTTCAATTTCACAATATCCTACCACCCTGGGTCCAAGAATGTGAAGCCTGACGCCGTCTATCGCTTGCATAGCTCTGCAGCTACACCGTCTGACCCTGAGACCATCCTCCCTACATCCTGTCTAGCAGCGACACTTGTCAGGGTATTGAAGGCCTGGTCCGCAAGGGACAGCGTTCCCAGCCGGACCCTGTGGGGGTGACCCGGCTAACCAGTTGTTCATCCCAGATTCTGCTCTTCTTAAGGTCTGCTCTTCTTAAGACCAGCTGCAGGTATTGTCAACAAGCAGACTACTACCGAACCCCGGCTCCCTGCTATTGTCTCCAGCAGGGTGTATGGCTGTCTACTCAGGATCTGCCGCTCTGGGTGGAGTCCCACAAACTTCCCCCGTTCCATCTGCCTTTCTCCATTGTTAACATCCTTGGCCCCTCGGCTTTTCATCTTCTGTTGCCCAGCACCCTCCGTATCCGTCCACGTTTCATGTGTCCAAGATAAAACCTGTCTCACTGTCTCATCCTGAGTCTCAATAGTAAATTTGACATTTCTGTAAATAATGTTCAATAAATTTGCTAAAACTTCTAAAAACATTTTCACTTTGTCATTATGGGGTATTATGTGTAGATGGGTGAAAAAACATCATCCATTGGGAATTCAGGCTGCAACACAACAACATGTGGAATAAGTCAAGGTCTTAAGGTGATGTAGGATGATGAAGCGTATGAGGAGATGTCTTATGGTGCTGTAGAATGATGAAGCATAGGATGAGGTGTCTGAGGGTGATGTAGGATGAGGTCTGTGATCCTGATCCACTGCGGGCTGCTCAATGAGACAAATGATGTCACAGGCCATTTAATTGTCAGTTAGCACCACACAGCTGGGGTGAGTTATATCATGCAGAGGTGTGTGTGTTTAATAATGTTGGTGCTTATATTTGTCCTATTCCACACTTGTACGAGTATGTATTAAGAAGCATGTGTGAATCGGAAAGGTGTTTTTGTTGCATATCCTAACTCTCCCTGAGACACACTTACAGAGTGGGGTCACAGCCAGGGCCTGCCATTATCAACGGTGACCCTGGTACAATTAGGGTTAAGTCCCTTGCTCAAGGGAACATTGACAGATTTTGATCCTATCGGCTCAGGGATTCAAATCAGCTACCTAATGGTTACTTTAAGTGCTAGGCTACCTGCACCCCTAGGGGTGTGTGTGTGGATGTGTGTATGTGTGTGTGGATATGTGTATGTGTGTGTGCGTGACTCAGCTGTCCAGGGTGACAGTGGAGGTGAGTCGTCTATCTCATGCTGAGAGGGGTGCTGAGGGAGAACAATGGTTCATTGATTTCAACCAATCACTGAGTCTATACTGAGCAGAAAGCCTTTTCAATGCATTCATACCCACCAAATATGGTAGGCTATTGCTATACAAAGTTACCGATTGCACACGGGGCATAGATTAATATTCTATGCATTGCAAATGTAAGCCTTAGCATATACATTAGCCTATCAGCTTCACAGGCTTAATGACAAGTGTTCTGATGTAACCAAATACACTCTGATGTGCTTGGTTGGAATAGAAAGCCACTGCTCTTTTTGCCCACTGTGGCCAACACTCTTGGCTCACACATTTGTGTAGACCTCTGGTACAAACTAAAACTGAATGAGCTGAATGCCGTGCTAAAGTCGTATAGTTCAAAACGTTTAAAACAAAAACAGTAAGTATCCAGTAGCCTAGATAGTCTACAGTCTTCCCTGGTTCTCAGTGTGGTTTCAGGACCATGGACAGCGGCAGGCTAATGCTGTGTGTGAAGTTAAACAATTATTAGACTATTCACTCTGGAATTCCTTTAGCTACGCTCTGGGTTGAATGAAGGCAGCGCCCACACCGATAGGAGGCTATGGTCATTGAGGGACCGGAGACAGATTCTTTCCGTTTTTCCGTCACTCCGTGACAAATAGCCGTTTCTCTCCGTGATCCCAACCCGTATGTCAGTCTGTCGGTTTACCGGTGGCGCTGACGATTATGAATGAGGAGCCAGACACAGTTGATGCCAGAAAAGAAAACACGCGTTTTATTCGATTAATGCTCTCTCTCAACTCCCGCTCATTCAGAGACTCCGGACTCCCGCTCATTCAGAGAATCCGGACTCCCGCTCCTTCATCTACATTCGCGACTCTGCGAGGCAGGGGGCTTGTTTAGCCGTGCACTCTAATGGGAGTGAGGAGATGGATGGGAAAAACTGCGCAGGGCGGGGGTTAGGGTTGGAGCCCATTGGTGCGTGCAAATAACACGCATTTACAGTGGGAGAGAGAGAGAAGGAGAGACAGCGAGCGCATTGAGGTGGAATCAAATTCCGTACACAACTCACGTAAGGGGTAGCCTATGCGTTAGTCTACGTGTTTAGGCGTACTTATCAAACTATAGAAACCCAGAAATAGTGTTTAAAAAGAATTGCCTCTGTCACCGGTGAAGGGACACGAGCCTATAAAAGCACCTGAATCGCCTTGACAATTGCCACAGCCCTGCAGCAGCACCGTTAATGAAAACTCCGCGAAGGATGATCCCCTTTGCGCTCTCTAAACCAGACTAATCCTTATCAAAAGAGCTGTTTGATTTACCGCAATGGCTAGTTAAAGAAGACAGGGTTGTAAGAGATTAGATTGAAGGAGGGGTGGACGGCGAGAGTGTGTGTGTGTGTGTGTGTGTGTGTGTGTGTGTGTGTGTGTGTGTGTGTGTGTGTGTGTGTGTGTGTGTGTGTGTGTGTGTGTGTGTGTGTGTGTGTGTGTGTGTGTGTGTGTGTGTGTGTGTGTGTGTGTGTGTGTGTGTGTGTGTGTGTGTGTGTGTGTGTGGGAGAGAGAGAGAGAGAGAGAGAGTGTGAGGGCGCGCATGTCCAATCCTTCCATGCAGGCTGTAGACGCTCCTCACCACTGGCGAGTTGTTCTCTCTGTCTTTTCCTTCTCGCGCTCTCTTCCACCCATCTTGCATGTGCTCGGTTTAGTGTTTACCGAGCCGGACAAAGCTCTCTCCAGCGGTAGCGGACACTGCGGGGGAACACAACCACTATGGATTGCTAATACTCGGGTTTATTTTTCTCTTTTCCCACCTTCTCTCTCGCCTTGTTTCCTCCTCCTCCATGTCTCTCCACAGTTTTTAAGGGACAGAAAATGAGGATTATTTACCCGCACTTTGTCGGGGTGTTTTCCGCCCTTTGGGGGCTAACGACTGGGGCTTTCCCCAGCAGTGTTCAAATAGGTGAGTAGGCTAAGACCTTTCAAAATAGACACTTCTTATAGCCGGGGTTTTAATGAGTCTTAAATTGTTTTCATCCCCAATCATGTTAATTTATTAAAGAGGATTTACATTGCCATTATTTCTGATAACCTAAGTAGCCACCAGAGGGAAAACGCTTTCTGTTTGGCTGATGTGTCTCAGGTGATTATTCATAATTGTGGTAATTGTTTTCCTGCTGTCGGAGATGGAGGTTAAACGCCCCCCCCCCCCACCCCCTCTCTCTCTGTCTCTCTCTGTCTCTCTGTCTCTCTCTCTCTCTCTCTCTCTCTATCTTCCCCCCTTTCGCGTTATTTGTCATTTTCAAACGGCCACCCTGCGCTCATTATTGTTTTAGGGCGCTTTGTTCCTTACGATGCTGTTCTGAGTCAGATCGCTACTGCATCATCTTCCCGTGCCATACATAGCAGGATAACCCTGGCTATCGATCCGAGCCCGAATCGTTCAGCCGAGACTAGACCCGGATCAGAGTTTCTATTAAACATGATCCACTGCCCTGAGTTAGTTGTATACCCCATCCTATAACAGTCCTACACACATGCACACACACAGACACGCACACAGACACACACACACACACAGTGCTCTGTTCTGGAGGTGTGTGTTAATGTATGCTCCGCATCACTCCTTGTGAGGTGCAGGAGGAGAGGAACTGTAATGAGACTCTGGTCTCTGACTCTTTCTCGTTCCTTTCACTGAGCTGCCGATAAAGTTAATACGCGAATATGGTCTGCTGGTTACAAACACACACACACACACACACACACACACACACACACACACACACACACACACACACACACACACACACACACACACACACACACACACACACACACACACACACACACACACACACACACACACACACACACACACACACACACACACACACACACACACACACACACACACACACACACACACACACACACACACACACACACACACACACACACACACCCCTCAAACCCTATCCGCCTGTTCACTTGAGAAAGTATTTGCATATAGCTTCAATACACAGAAGGGGAACTTAAGGCAGAGGAAAACCAATTCCTTGGAGAATATAAAAATATCATGCAATGTTACAATGCCTTGGAAATAGACTTCGTATTGTAGTTAATGTACCGCAAATGGGCCGACCAACCACAGTGGCTAACCGGGCGTGTGTGTCCCACCAACCCCTATTTTACGCTACTGCTTCTCTCCGTTCATCATATATGCATAGTCACTTTAACCATCAGTCAGTTTAACCATATCTACATGTACATACTACCTCAATCAGCCTGACTAACCGGTGTCTGTATGTAGCCTCGCTACTGTATATAGCCTCTCTACTGTATATAGCCTCGCTACTGTATATAGCCTCTCTACTGTATATAGCCTCGCTACTGTATATAGCCTCTCTACTGTATATAGCCTCGCTACTGTATATTGCCTCGCTACTGTATATAGCCTCTCTACTGTTATAGCCTCGCTACTGTATATAGCCTCGCTACTGTATATAGCCTCGCTACTGTATATGTCTTTTTACTGTTGTTTTATTTCTTTACTCACCTATTGTTCACCAAATACCTTTTTTTGCACTTTTGGTTAGAGCCTGTAAGTAAGCATTTCACTGTAAGGTCTACACCTGTTGTATTCAGAGCACGTGACAAATAAACTTTGATTTGAGTTACTGTAGTTACTGCAGTTAATGCTTCTATTGCACAACTGTTGTATGTTTGTGAATCACATGCCATTTGAGGTGATGTTTGGGATGTTTGTGAATCACATGACATTTGAGGTGATGTTTGTGATGTTTGTGAATGACATTTGGAGGTGGTTGCTCTGCTGCCTTGCGTTGCCTTCTCCATTCCTAATATATGCCATTTAGCAGACGCTTTTATCCAAAGCGACTTACAGTCATGTGTGCATACATTCTACGTATGGGTGGTCCCGGGGATCGAACCCACTACCCTGGCGTTACAAGCGCCATGCTCTACCAATTGAGCTACAGAAGGACCACTCCTCCCCTGTCATCATTTCCCCTCTCTCACCCTCCCTGACATCTGTCACTTTACCCTTCCTCTCCCTCTCTCTCTCACACTCCCCAAAACGTTCCCTCTCTTCATGTCACTTTACCCTTCTTCTCCCTCTCTCTCTCACACTCCCCAAAACGTTCCCTCTCTTCATGTCACTTTCCCCAAAACGTTCCCTTCCATGTCTCCCTCTCTCTCTCTCTCACTCCCCAAAACGTTCCCTCTCTTCATGTCACTTTACCCCCTTCCTCTCCCTCTCTCTCTCACACTCCCCAAAACGTTCCCTCTCTTCATGTCACTTTACCCTTCCTCTCCCCCTCTCTCTCACACTCCCCAAAACGTTCCCTCTCTTCATGTCACTTTACCCTTCCTCTCCCTCTCTCTCTCACACTCCCCAAAACGTTCCCTCTCTTCATGTCACTTTACCCTTCCTCTCCCTCTCTCTCTCTCACTCCCCAAAACGTTCCCTCTCTTCATGTCACTTTACCCTTCCTCTCCCCCTCTCTCTCACACTCCCCAAAACGTTCCCTCTCTTCATGTCACTTTACCCTTCCTCTCCCCTCTCTCTCACACTCCCCAAAACGTTCCCTCTCTTCATGTCACTTTACCCTTCCTCTCCCTCTCTCTCTCACACTCCCCAAAACGTTCCCTCTCTTCATGTCACTTTACCCTTCCTCTCCCTCTCTCTCTCACACTCCCCAAAACGTTCCCTCTCTTCATGTCACTTTACCCTTCCTCTCCCTCTCTCTCTCACACTCCCCAAAACGTTCCCTCTCTTCATGTCATGTCACTTTACCCTTCCTCTCCCCTCTCTCTCACACTCCCCAAAACGTTCCCTCTCTTCATGTCACTTTACCCTTCCTCTCCCCCTCTCTCTCACACTCCCCAAAACGTTCCCTCTCTTCATGTCACTTTACCCTTCCTCTCCCTCTCTCTCTCACACTCCCCAAAACGTTCCCTCTCTTCATGTCACTTTACCCTTCCTCTCCCCTCTCTCTCACACTCCCCAAAACGTTCCCTCTCTTCATGTCACTTTACCCTTCCTCTCCCCTCTCTCTCTCACACTCCCCAAAACGTTCCCTCTCTTCATGTCACTTTACCCTTCCTCTCCCTCTCTCTCTCACACTCCCCAAAACGTTCCCTCTTCTTCATGTCACTTTACCCTTCCTCTCCCTCTCTCTCTCACACTCCCCAAAACGTTCCCTCTCTTCATGTCACTTTACCCTTCCTCTCCCCCTCTCTCTCCCTCCCCAAAACGTTCCCTCTCTTCATGTCACTTTACCCTTCTTCTCCTCTCTCTCTCAACACTCCCAAAACGTTCCCTCTCTTCATGTCACTTTACCCTTACCCTTCCTTCTCCCTCTCTCTCTCACACTCCCCAAAACGTTCCCTCTCTTCATGTCACTTTACCCTTCCTCTCCCTCTCCCCAAAACGTTCTCTCACACTCCCCAAAACGTTCCCTCTCTTCATGTCACTTTACCCTTCCTCTCCCTCTCTCTCTCACACTCCCCAAAACGTTCCCTCTCTTCATGTCACTTTACCCTTCCTCTCCCTCTCTCTCTCACACTCCCCAAAACGTTCCCTCTCTTCATGTCACTTTACCCTTCCCTCTCCCTCTCTCTCTCACACTCCCCAAAACGTTCCCTCTCTTCATGTCACTTTACCCTTCCTCTCCCTCTCTCTCTCACACTCCCCAAAACGTTCCCTCTCTTCATGTCACTTTACCCTTCCTCTCCCCTCTCTCTCACACTCCCCAAAACGTTCCCTCTCTTCATGTCACTTTACCCTTCCTCTCCCTCTCTCTCACACTCCCAAAACGTTCCCCTCTCTTCATGTCACTTTACCCTTCCTCTCCCTCTCCTCCCCAAAACGTTCCCTCTCTTCATGTCACTTTACCCTTCCTCTCCCTCTCTCTCTCACACTCCCCAAAACGTTCCCTCTCTTCATGTCACTTTACCCTTCCTCTCCCTCTCTCTCTCACACTCCCCAAAACGTTCCCTCTCTTCATGTCACTTTACCCTTCCTCTCCCTCTCTCTCTCACACTCCCCAAAACGTTCCCTCTCTTCATGTCACTTTACCCTTCCTCTCCCTCTCTCTCTCACACTCCCCAAAACGTTCCCTCTCTTCATGTCACTTTACCCTTCCTCTCCCCCTCTCTCTCACACTCCCCAAAACGTTCCCTCTCTTCATGTCACTTTACCCTTCCTCTCCCCCTCTCTCTCACACTCCCCAAAACTCTCCCTCTCTTCATCTGTCACGTTACCCTTCCATTCCCTATCTCCATCTCTCATCTTAGCCTTCCTCTCCCTCTCCCTCTCTCACTCTCCACACGTCTCTTCATTTGTGACTTAACCCTTCCTCTCCCTCTCTCTCTCACCCTCCTCGCTACTTTCCCTCTCTTCATCTGTCATTTTACCCTTCCTCTCCCTCTCTCTCTCACCCTCCTCGCTACTTTCCCTCTCTTCATCTGTCACTTAACCCTTCCTCTCCCTCTCTCTCACCCTCCTCGCTACTTTCCCTCTCTTCATCTGTCATTTTACCCTTCCTCTCCCTCTCTCTCTCACCCTCCTCACTAATTTCCCTCTCTTCATCTGTCATTTTACCCTTCCTCTCCCTCTTTTTATATTATTATAAAATGTTTTACCCCTTTTTCGTGATATCCAAATAGCAGCTATCGCTGCAACTCCCGTAGTGACTCTGGGGAGAAGAAGGTTGAGAGGCATGCGTCCTCTGAAATACGACCCCGAAAAGCCACATTGCTTCTTGACACACTGCTCACTTTACCCAGAAGCCAGCCGCACCAATGTGTAGGAGGAAATACGTACACCTGGCGACCGAAGTCAGCATGCATGCGCCCGGCTGCCACAGGGAGTCGCTAGAAATCGATGGGACAAGGACATCCCAGCCGGCAAAAACCTCCCTTAGCCCTGACAATGCTGGACCAATTGTGTACTGCCTCATGAGTCTCCCGGGTAAGGCTGGCTGCAACACAGTCCGTGATCGAACCTGGATCTATAGTGACGCCTCTAGCAATGTGATGCAGTGCCTTAGACCACTGTGCCATTCGAGAGGCTCTTCATTTATCATCTTACCCTTTCTCTATCGCTTTCCTTCCCAGCCACTCTTCCTCTCTCCATCTATCATTTCACTTTACCCTACCTCTCCCTCTAACGCTCACCGTTCCCGCCACTCTTTCTCTCTCCATCTGTCACTTTACCCTTCCTCTCCCTCTATCTCTCCTCCTCATGCCACTCTTCCTCTCTTCATTTCTCACCTTACCCTTCCTCTCCCTCTATATCTCACCCTCACGCCACTCTTCATCTGTCACCTTACCCTTCTTCTCCTCTATCTCTCACCCTCACGCCACTCTTTCTCTCTTCATTTGTCACCTTACCCGTCCTCTCCCTCTATATCTCACCGTCACGCCACTCTTCATTTGTCACCTTACCCTTCCTCTCCCTCTATATCTCACCCTCACGCCACTCTTCCTCTCTCCATCTGTCACCTTATCCTTCCTCTCCCTCTATATCTCACCCTCACGCCACTCTTCCTCTCTCCATCTGTCACCTTATCCTTCCTCTCCCTCTATATCTCACCCTCACGCCACTCTTCCTCTCTCCATCTGTCACCTTATCCTTCCTCTCCCTCTATATCTCACCCTCACGCCACTCTTCCTCTCTCCATCTGTCACCTTATCCTTCCTCTCCCTCTATATCTCACCCTCACACCACTCTTCCTCTCTCCATCTGTCACCTTATCCTTCCTCTCCCTCTATATCTCACCCTCATGCCACTCTTCCTCTCTCCATCTGTCACCTTATCCTTCCTCTCCTTACCCTCTGTCATACTCTGGTCTTTTTGATGTCTCTGTCATCTTTCTATGTCTCTCTTTGTCTTAATCTCACACTTTCTCGCTACCCCTCTCTCTCCTCTGTCCCACTCTCTCCATATGTCTCTCTCTCTCTCTGTCTTAATTTCACACTTTCTCGCTACCCCTCTCTCTCCTCTGTCCTACTCTCTCCATATGTCTCTCTCTCTGTCTTAATCTCACACTTTCTCGCTACCCCTCTCTCTCCTCTGTCCTACTCTCTCCATATGTCTCTCTCTCTCTGTCTTAATCTCACACTTTCTCGCTACCCCTCTCTCTCCTCTGTCCCACTCTCTCCATATGTCTCTCTCTCTCTGTCTTAATCTCACACTTTCTCGCTACCCCTCTCTCTCCTCTGTCCTACTCTCTCCCTATGTCTCTCTCTCTCTCCCCCTCTATCCCCCTATTTTTCAGAATCCCCCACGGGTGCACATCTTTGTTCTTGCCCTAGCACTAGAAAGCTTGATGATGAGTTGGCTATTTGAATCAGCTGTGTAGTGCTATGTCAAAAACCAAAATGTGCACCCAGCGGGGGCCACAGGACCGAGTTTGGGAAACCCTGTGCCAATGAAGCACAGTTCAAAACCAACTGTCTTTCTCCTCATCTATAGGTGGTCTATTTATCAGGAACACAGATCAGGAGTACACAGCATTTCGACTGGCTATCTTCCTGCACAACACCAGCCCCAATGCCACGGAGTCTCCATTCAACCTTGTACCCCATGTCGACAACATTGAGACAGCTAACAGCTTCGCCGTCACAAATGCCTGTGAGTACAACCAGATAAGAGTGTGTGTGTGTGTGTGTGTGTGTGTGTGTGTGTGTGTGTGTGTGTGTGTGTGTGTGTGTGTGTGTGTGTGTGTGTGTGTGTGTGTGTGTGTGTGTGTGTGTGTGTGTGTGTGTGTGTGTGTGTGTGTGTGTGTGTGTGTGTGTGTGTGCACTCAAACCTTGTACCACACTCATGGAGTGTCAGCTATCAATCAAGAGTTAGAGGTCTATATGAGGCTGTCATTCACTATAGAAGGATTGGCAGGGGGGTGCCAAGGGGTTGCTGTGTCTGCTTAGCTTGAGAACATGACTCATCTTTGTCTACAATGAGATGAGGGAGGTCTATGTGATGTCATCAATGTCTAGATCCCTCAGGAAGTACATCTGCACTGGGAACATAATGGAGTCTCCATGGATCTCCTCTTGGTAAATGGAACTGAATGGAATTATTCGGTTCTATTGTTCCATATGGACTTCCTTGTCTTTCTTATGAGATAATCTCTATCTAAACCTTCTTTAAATCATCCCCAGAGTTGTGTGTCATATTGAGGCCCAATAAAAATGTTTTCTACGGTTAAGCCAGGCTAATTTCCATCATGTTGAATTTGGCCCAAGGACTAAAGCTCTGTGGTTAATTTGGCAAATTGAAGCAAGAGTAACAGTGGGAAATGAAAGACCATAGCATTTACTGGCTTGGAATAGATTATCGAAAAAAGCAATGGGGGAAGGAAATTAAGTGTGTTTGTGTGTTTGTTGTGCTTTGAATAAGGATGCAGCTGTTGACTTATCGAGACCAAATTTGTCAAAGTCATCCTCAACTACCCTCTCTCACTAGCTGCTACTGCTACCGCTGAGGGCAGCTTTGTTATTTCTATATGAAGAACTGTTGGTGACTTCCCTCTGACTGTAGAAGGCTGTGACTGGGCCAGCCTGACCACTAGAAATAGACTTCAATTTTAGACGTTTGAAAAGGTCCTGAGAACGTGGATATATGCCTTCCTCTTTGCTCACAAAACAAAAACCTAAATATTGTCCAGCACTGGGCACAACCTGGTGATGCTCAGAGATGGAGCACGTTGCTTAGACCACCGTGCCACCACAGTTCACTATGGTCTGTCTGTCTGTCTGTCTGTCTGTCTGTCTGTCTGTCTGTCTGTCTGTCTGTCTGTCTGTCTGTCTGTCTGTCTGTCTGTCTGTCTGTCTGTCTGTCTGTCTGTCTGTCTGATTATGGACTGTCTGTCTGTCTGTCTGTCTGTCTGTCTGTCTGTCTGTCTGTCTGTCTGTCTGTCTGTCTGTCTGTCTGTCTCTGTCTCTGTCTCTGTCTCTGTCTCTGTCTCTGTCTCTTAGACTGTTGCACAGTAAACCGAAACTTCAGTACTTTTTCAATACGAGATCATGAAAAACGTTTCGTCACTAGAATTTTTGTTACCTTCGGTAATTATTTAAAACGTGTCTTGCGTCATCTACTGATTGAGACAGGATGAAGTCTGTCCATCAGTGCAGCTGATGTCCCCTTATAGCGCGAGTACACCGTGTCTGCAATGTTGCAACTGTTAATTACTGTACGCAGAACAATGTCCATTACAGGCTACAACACTTTCAATGCAAGAAGGTACCGGTAGCTTCTTGCTTTGTTGGCTAACTTTCCTTGCTAGCGTACATCTGAAGCTAACACCAATTTACTACCCAAGTCCTTTTTTGTTCCAAACAAATTGCTCACCAAACTATATAATTGTATTTTTATTGCACAAAACACCAGAATACATACAGGAAGTATACAAA
Source organism: Oncorhynchus gorbuscha (assembly GCF_021184085.1). NCBI lineage: Eukaryota > Metazoa > Chordata > Actinopteri > Salmoniformes > Salmonidae > Oncorhynchus > Oncorhynchus gorbuscha. Next base: position 18,190,353 of record NC_060185.1, read on the forward strand.
TAAGCAAACAAACAAACAAGAACAACATGTAAGGCTGTAAAGTAACAAAATGTGGAAAAAGTAAAGGGTTCTGAGTACTTTCTGAATCCACTATATATGCTACATGCTAAAAGATACAAAACAAAGTACAGATTATAAAACAGACCTTAAAAGACACGCATGTATTGACTGTTTTTATAGTTTTCTTATTTGAAGAATGTAGAATGATCTTAATGTACTGCTCGAACTGCTTATAGAAAACAAGGAAGAGTGGTTATTTATTAGTGATTTTACATGTATTTATATTACATTTCAGAGGTTACATTGTTTTTCTTTATTCTTATTGTAGTTTAAAAGAAACTCAGCAGCACATTCTCCCATAATAAACATAAATATCATCAGGAATATTATCAATTATAAATCTAAAAATATCTTGCTATAATCTCTTTAAAAGTAGACAATGTCAAAATAAATGCAAAACTGTTTCTGGATGCTGAACACAAAAAAAGTACAATTAATATGAATGTCTTTTTTGAGTTTCTTCAGGTAATGATTCACAGGTTAATACTTCTGGATAACTCTGAAAGAGACCTTTCACCGTGTTAACAAGCAGGTATTTGTGTGGTAATAACCAAACCTTTTTCCAACAAATACTATTGACAAGTGTATCCCAGTATGTTGTGACATAAGGAATAGATACAACATCCTTTTAAAACAAAGCAGGTATAGACCTATTGTTGTAAACACATGTTTACTACTGAAGAGTCAACTGGACTAAACAAGGGTATCTGTGGTCTGGTTACACCTCTAAACAGCATGAGAGTCCAAGATGGAAAAGCTTCAAATACTATGGCCAACTCTCTTGGTGTAATGGGGATATTGTAAAGAGATCAAAATTCCTTGAGTAACAACCCATATGCATTAAAATGTTTACTCACCAGTAGGATGTTTATCAAACCCATTCTTTACACAACTAATAATTGTTCCTATGCAAAATATCCTTTGTTCCAAATGAAATACCTATATTTATTAATGACCATGGTACGAACACTTGTCTATGAAAAGCAAGTCATTTGGTAAGAATCTTATCAATGTAATAGTTACAAAGCAATATCAAATCATACCGACCAAAACAGAGGAAGATGTAATGTGGGATAAAATGATTTTAGCGCAATTTATCATAAAAATATTATTCAAAGTAGGGAAATCCCCAAAATGTAATCTCCAAAAAAAGTAAACTTGTCACGCCTTGGTCATTGTATTTTGTGTTTTTGGTATATGTTTGGGTAGGCCAGGGTGTGACATGGGTTTATATGTTGTGTTTCGTATTGGGGTTTGTATTAATTGGGATTGTGTATTATTAGGGGTGTGTCTAGTTAGGCTTGGCTGCCTGAGGCGATTCTCAATTGGAGTCAGGTGATTCTGGTTGTCTCGGATTGGGAACCGTATTTAGGTAGCCTGAGTTCGCGTTGTATTTTGTGGGTGTTTGTTCCTGTCTCTGTGTTGTAGTCACCAGATAGGCTGCAATAGGTTTCACGTTCCATTTGTTGTTTTTGTATTTTTGAGTTATTTCATGTACCGCAATTCCTTCATTAAAGTCATGAATAACCTACACGCTGCATTTCGGTCTGACTCTCTTCATACAACAGACGAACAACGTTACAGAAACACCCACCACTCACAGACCGAGCAGTGTGTAAACTGGCTACGACAGCGACAGTTTCAGGATCTAAAGGAGGACGTTATGGACGGTAGAGGCATGGATTATACGACATGGGAAGAAATCGACAGGTGGGCGGCCGACCCGGAGAGAGTGCAGGAGCCCGCCTGGGAATCCCTACAGCAATTCGAAAAGGAAAGCACGGTGGCGCAGAGCGAAAACCGAAAGTAACGGGGGAGAGCGCAGAGAGAGAGTGGCTGAGTCAGGAGTCAGACCTGAGCCTACTCTCCCTGTTAATCGTGAAGAGCAGTTGCAGTGGGAAGGCTGCACCACTTGGAGATTTGGACATGGGAGGAGGAATTAGACGGAAAAGGACCCTGGGCGCAGCCGGGAGAATATCGCCGTCCCAAGGAGGAAATAGAAGCAGCTAAAGCGGAGAGGCGCAGGTATGAGGAGGCAGCACGGCGACGCGGTTGGAAGCCGGAAAAACAGCCCCCAAAAAATATTGGGGGGGGGGGGCTAGAAGGGAGAATGGTTATGCCAGGTAGGAGACCTGCGCATACTCCCTGTGCTCACCGTTGGGCTAGAGAGACCGGGCAGGCACTGTGTTATGCTATGGAGCGCACGGTGTTTCCAGTGCGGGTGCAGAGCCAGCTGCGGCACATACCAGCCCTTCCTATTGGCCGGGCTAGAGTGGGCATCGAGCTAGGTAAGCTTGGGCAGGCTAGGTGCTCAAGAGCTCCAGTGCGCCTGCACGGTCCGGTCTATCCAGAGCCACCTCTACACACCAGTCCTCCGGTAGCAGCTCCCTGCACCAGGCTTCCAGTTCCAGCACCACGCACCAGGCCTCCAGTGCGCCTCGCCTGTTCAGCGCAGCCAGCGCTTTTCTCCTCTCCTGCACTGTTGGAGTCTCCCGCCTGTTTAGCGCAGCCAGAGCTTTTCTCCTCTCCTGCGCTGCCGGAGTCTCCCGCCTGTTTAGCGCAGCCAGAGCCTTTCTCCTCTCCTGCCCTGCCGGAGTCTCCTGTCTGTCCAGCGCGGCCAGTTTTCCCAGTCGGCCCAGCACGGCCAGTGCTCCCAGTCTGCCCAGCACGGCCAGTGCTCCCAGTCTGCCCAGTGCTCCCAGTCTGCCCAACGCCGCCAGTCTGCCCAGTACCACCAGTCTGCCCAGTGCCGCCAGTCTGCCCAGCGCCGCCAGTCGGTCCAGCGTCGCCAGTCTGCCTGGATCCGCCAGAAGTGCCAGTCTGCCAAGATCTTCTATATCGGCCAGACAACCTGAATCATCCAGTTCCACCAGCCAGCCAGGATTTACCGGAGCCTACTACCTGCCTGAGCTTCCTCTCAGTACTGAGCTTCCTCTCAGTACTGGGTTTCCTCTCAGTACCGGGCTTCCCCTCAGTACCGGGCTTCCCCTCAGTACCGGGCTTCCCCTCAGTACCAGGCTGCTTCTGTCCTGTGCTGCCCCTCAGTCCCGGGCTGCCCCTCTGTCCTGAGATGCCCCTCTGTCCTGAGATGCCCCTCTGTCCTGAGATGCCCCTCTGTCCTGAGATGCCCCTCTGTCCCGAGCTGCCCCTCTGTTCGGAGCTGCCCCGCTGTCCCGGGCTGCCCCTCTGTCCCGAGATGCCCCTCTGTCCTGAGATGCCCCTCTGTCCTGAGCTGCCCCTCTGTCCCGAGCTGCCCCTCAGTTATGTGGGGATCTGGGTGAGGACTATTAGGCCATGGTCGGCGGAGAAGGTGGATGATCCCAGGACGCTAAGGGGAGGAACTAGGACATTAATGGAGTGGGGTCCACGTCCCGAGCCAGAACCGCCACCATGGACAGACGCCCACCCGGACCCTCCCTATGCTCTTGAGGTGCGTCCGGGAGTCCGCACCTTACATTTACATTTACATTTAAGTCATTTAGCAGACGCTCTTATCCAGAGCGACTTACAAATTGGTGCATTCACCTTATGACATCCAGTGGAACAGTCACTTAACAATAGTGCATCTAAATCTTAAAGGGGGGGGGGGGTGAGAGGGATTACTTATCCTATCCTAGGTATTCCTTAAAGAGGTGGGGTTTCAGGTGTCTCCGGAAGGTGGTGATTGACTCCGCTGTCCTGGCGTCGTGAGGGAGTTTGTTCCACCATTGGGGTGCCTGAGCAGCGAACAGTTTTGACTGGGCTGAGCGGGAACTGTACTTCCTCAGTGGTAGGGAGGCGAGCAGGCCAGAGGTGGATGAACGCAGTGCCCTTGTTTGGGTGTAGGGCCTGATCAGAGCCTGGAGGTACTGAGGTGCCGTTCCCCTCACAGCTCCGTAGGCAAGCACCATGGTCTTGTAGCGGATGCGAGCTTCAACTGGAAGCCAGTGGAGAGAGCGGAGGAGCGGGGTGACGTGAGAGAACTTGGGAAGGTTGAACACCAGACGGGCTGCGGCGTTCTGGATGAGTTGTAGGGGTTTAATGGCACAGGCAGGGAGCCCAGCCAACAGCGTGTTGCAGTAATCCAGACGGGAGATGACAAGTGCCTGGATTAGGACCTGCGCCGCTTCCTGTGTGAGGCAGGGTCGTACTCTGCGGATGTTGTAGAGCATGAACCTACAGGAACGGGCCACCGCCTTGATGTTAGTTGAGAACGACAGGGTGTTGTCCAGGATCACGCCAAGGTTCTTAGTGCTCTGGGAGGAGGACACAATGGAGTTGTCAACCGTGATGGCGAGATCATGGAACGGGCAGTCCTCCCCCGGGAGGAATAGCAGCTCCGTCTTGCCGAGGTTCAGATTGAGGTGGTGATCCGTCATCCACACTGATATGTCTGCCAGACATGCAGAGATGCGATTCGCCATCTGGTCATCAGAAGGGGGAAAGGAGAAGATTAATTGTGTGTCGTCTGCATAGCAATGATAGGAGAGACCATGTGAGGTTATGACAGAGCCAAGTGACTTGGTGTATAGCGAGAATAGGAGAGGGCCTAGAACAGAGCCCTGGGGGACACCAGTGGTGAGAGCGCGTGGTGAGGAGACAGATTCTCGCCACGCCACCTGGTAGGAGCGACCTGTCAGGTAGGACGCAATCCAAGCGTGGGCCGCGCCGGAGATGCCCAACTCGGAGAGGGTGGAGAGGAGGATCTGATGGTTCACAGTATCGAAGGCAGCCGATAGGTCTAGAAGGATGAGAGCAGAGGAGAGAGAGTTAGCTTTAGCAGTGCGGAGCGCCTCCGTGATACAGAGGAGAGCAGTCTCAGTTGAATGACTAGTCTTGAAACCTGACTGATTTGGATCAAGAAGGTCATTCAGAGAGCGATAGCGGGAGAGTTGGCCAAGGACGGCACGTTCAAGAGTTTTGGAGAGAAAAGAAAGAAGAGATACTGTAGTTGTTGACATCGGAGGGATCGAGTGTAGGTTTTTTCAGAAGGGGTGCAACTCTCGCTCTCTTGAAGACGGAAGGGACGTAGCCAGCGGTCAGGGATGAGTTGATGAGCGAGGTGAGCTAAGGGAGAAGGTCTCCGGAAATGGTCTGGAGAAGAGAGGAGGGGATAGGGTCAAGCGGGCAGGTAGTTGGGCGGCCGGCCGTCACAAGACGCGAGATTTCATCTGGAGAGAGAGTGGAGAAAGAGGTCAGAGCACAGGGTAGGGCAGTGTGAGCAGAACCAGCGGTGTCGTTTGACTTAGCAAACGAGGATCGGATGTCGTCGACCTTGTTTTCAAAATGGTTGACGAAGTCATCTGCAGAGAGGGAGGAGGGGGGGTGGGAGGAGGATTCAGGAGGGAGGTGAAGGTGGCAAAGAGCTTCCTAGGGTTAGAGGCAGATGCTTGGAAATTAGAGTGATAGAAAGTGGCTTTAGCAGCAGAGACAGAGGGGGGGGGGGTTCACGCCTTGGTCATTGTATTTTGTGTTTTTGGTATATGTTTGGGTAGGCCAGGGTGTGACATGGGTTTATATGTGGTGTTTCGTATTGGGGTTTGTATTAATTGGGATTGTGTATGATTAGGGGTGTGTCTAGTTAGGCTTGGCTGCCTGAGGCGATTCTCAATTGGAGTCAGGTGATTCTCATTGTCTCGGATTGGGAACCGTATTTAGGTAGCCTGAGTTCGCGTTGTATTTTGTGGGTGTTTGTTCCTGTCTCTGTGTTGTAGTCACCAGATAGGCTGAAATAGGTTTCACGTTTCGTTTGTTGTTTTTGTATTTTTGAGTTATTTCATGTACCGCAATTCCTTCATTAAAGTCATGAATAACCTACATGCTGCATTTCGGTCTGACTCTCTTCATACAACAGACGAACGACGTTACGAAACTTTACTCTCCAAATATCTGTAATAATAATTTATATAAACTGCCTTTGTATTCAAAGACGTTCTCTGTCTCAGAGGCCATCTATCAATACAATTATTCAGAGCAATATTAAAATCCCCTACAAGTAAAGCATTAGGGAACTTGGTTAGCCAATCGAAAACATGCGTTTCCAAAGATTCAAGTAAGTAATCATTTTCAAGTTTGGATTTGAATCCATAGATGTTGGTAGTAATAATGAGGATGTTGTTGTAGTTGATAACAGGACAAGGAAAGGGACCAGAAGGGTCACAATCTGAGTGCAAAATACTTCCACTGAACTGATTCCTTAGAGTGATGAGTCCAACGGAACGATCAGAACCATGAGAGAGCTTTAAGTCATTTTCACACTGTGATCTCCAGACATCAGTAGAAAAAAATGGTTTAAAGCTGTTTGGCAAATATAAGAAGGATTGGTGCTCCACATACTATCTAGCTTTGAGTCAGTCACGTCTCTCCTGTCTTTCTCCCGGTGTGTGTGAATGACGTCATTACGTCTTAAAGAGGTCTTATAAAAGATGAGATTGCTTCTTCTATGCAAATGTCCCAAATGGAAAGGAAACAGATTTGTCAGCTGTAGTCCCATGAAATCAGCCCAAAACTACAACTCAATGCATTCACACACTCTTATTGAATATGCATTCACCTGTACTGTGAATGGACCGAGGCTACATCTTCATTTACCCACTTTATCAATAGAGATTTACAATTCAAATAAATGATTCACTTTATGTTGTTTTGTTGTTAGATTGGTAAGAACTGTTTAAAAAATTGGTTAAAAAGAAGTAACGTGGCTGTCGCTGAAATATTGATGTCAAACATGTCAAATGAAATGAAACTGAAGTCAAAAGATCAGTCTAGTTTGATATCGTTTTTCTATCGTGATGGTTTCGAGTAGCGCGATACTAAACCTGGTATCGGCATTAAAGTAAAAATTCTGGTATAGTGACAACGATATTACACACCGGCTATCATACTGTGTGTTGTCCTAGGCTGGGCATTGGCTTGGCTGTGGTGTGTGTGTTGTCCTGGGCTGGGCATTGGCTTGGCTGTGGTGTGTGTTGTCCTGGGCTGGGCTTTGGCTTGGCTGTGGTGTGCATGTTGTCCTGGGCTGGGCATTGGCTTGGCTGTGGTGTGTGTGTTGTCCTGGGCTGGGCATTGGCTTGGCTGTGGTGTGCATGTTGTCCTGGGCTGGGCATTGGCTTGGCTGTGGTGTGTGTGTGTTGTCCTGGGCTGGGCATCGGCTTGGCTGTGGTGTGTGTGTTGTCCTGGGCTGGGCATTGGCTTGGCTGTGGTGTGAGTGTGTGTTGTCCTGGGCTGGGCATTGGCTTGGCTGTGGTGTGAGTGTGTGTTGTCCTGGGCTGGGCATTGGCTTGGCTGTGGTGTGTGTGTTGTCCTGGGCTGGGCCTTGGCTTGGCTGTGGTGTGTGTGTTGTCCTGGGCTGGGCCTTGGCTTGGCTGTGGTGTGTGTGTGTTGTCCTGGGCTGGGCATCGGCTTGGCTGTGGTGTGTGTGTTGTCCTGGGCTGGGCATTGGCTTGGCTGTGGTGTGAGTGTGTGTTGTCCTGGGCTGGGCATTGGCTTGGCTGTGGTGTGAGTGTGTGTTGTCCTGGGCTGGGCATTGGCTTGGCTGTGGTGTGTGTGTTGTCCTGGGCTGGGCCTTGGCTTGGCTGTGGTGTGTGTGTTGTCCTGGGCTGGGCCTTGGCTTGGCTGTGGTGTGTGTGTTGTCCTGGGCCGGGCATTGGCTTGGCTGTGGTGTGTGTGTTGTCCTGGGCTGGGAAATGACTTGGCTGTGGTGTGTGTGTTGTCCTGGGCCGGTCCTTGGCTTGGCTGTGGTGTGTGTGTTATCCTGGGCTGGGCATTGGCTTGGCTGTGGTGTGTGTTGTCCTGGGCTTGGCTGGGCTGTGGTGTGTGTGTTGTCCTGGGCTGGGCATTGGCTTGGCTGTGGTGTGTGTGTTGTCCTGGGCTGGGCATTGGCTTGGCTGTGGTGTGTGTTGTCCTGGGCTGGGCTGTGGTGTGTGTGTTGTACTGGGCTTGGCTGGGCTGTGGTGTGAGTGTTGTCCTGGGCTGGGCATTGGCTTGGCTGTGGTGTGTGTGTGTGGGAGGTTAAAACAGTTGTCCTGCTGCAGATGAAGTGAGTCAGTAGTAACCTGGGCTCTGGGCCTGTTCTTAGTCTTAATAATCCGGTCTGATGAACCTGTGTGTGTATCAAGTGAGTGAGCGTGTGTGTAGCGCAGCAGCGGTGCATTAGTGTCTTATTGTCTGCAATTGTCAGAGCTGGAGAAAGGACTCTGCTGGAGATCCATTGTCTTCTTCCATTACCATTCTCTCTCTTTCTCTCTCCCTCTCCCTCTCCCTCTCCCTCTCCCTCTCCCTCTCCCTCTCCCTCTGGGGGAGATGTTAGGCAGAAGATGTCTTGAGTTTAAGTTAATAAGATTTACTTCCAGTCCACTTTAGATAGGGAGGAGACATTGGTCAATGGCAGAAAAGATGACAGGGTCTCTCTCCAGTCACAGTAACAGGGTCTCTCTCCAGTCACAGTAACAGGGTCTCTCTCTCCAGACAGGGTCCCTCTCCATTCACAGTAACAGGGTCCCTCTCCAGTCACAGTAACAGGGTCTCTCTCCAGTCACAGTAACAGGGTCTCTCTCCAGTCACAGTAACACGGTCTTACTCCAGTCACAGTAACAGGGTCTTTCTCCAGTTTTTTTTTATTTTTTTACTTCACCTTTATTTAACCAGGTAGGCCAGTTGAGAACAAGTTCTCATTTGCAACTGCGACCTGGGCAAGATAAAGCATAGCAGTGTGAGCAGACAACAGAGAGTTACACATGGAGTAAACAATTAACAAGTCAATAACACAATAGGAAAAAAAGTAGAACCAAAAGCGTACAAGTCCCAGTGGTGGTTGGTATAAGGTGCTTTAGTGACAAAACGGATGGCACAGTGGTAAACTGCATCCAGTTTGCTGAGTAGAGTGTTGGAAGCAATTTTGTAGATGACATCGCCGAAGTCGAGGATCGGTAGGATAGTCAGTTTTACTAGGGTAAGTTTGGCGGCGTGAGTGAAGGAGGCTTTGTTGCGGAATAGAAAGCAGACTCTTGATTTGATTTTCGATTTTCGATCGATGTTTGATATGAGTCTGGAAGGAGAGTTTACAGTCTAGCCAGACACCTAGGTACTTATAGATGTCCACATATTCAAGGTTGGAACCATCCAGGGTGGTGATGCTGGTCAGGCGTGCGGGTGCAGGCAGCGAACGGTTGAAAAGCATGCATTTGGTTTTACTAGCGTTTAAGAGCAGTTGGAGGCCACGGAAGGAGTGTTGTATGGCATTGAAGCTTGTTTGGAGGTTAGATAGCATAGTGTCCAAGGATGGGCCGGATGTATATAGAATGGTGTCGTCTGCGTAAATAATTTTGCACACCCAATTTTTCAGTTTTTGATTTGTTAAAAAAGTTTGAAATATCCAATAAATGTCGTTCCACTTCATGATTGTGTCCCACTTGTTGTTGATTCTTCACAAAAATATACAGTTTTATATCTTTATGTTTGAAGCCTGAAATGTGGCAAAAGGTCGCAAAGTTCAAGGGGGCCGGATACTTTCGCAAGGCACTGAAAGTACTTTAGAAGAAAATAGCTACACAAGGTGAGGCGGGTTACAGGAGAGTATTTAGAATTTGAGGTTTAACAAAATGTTTTAAAAGATATGCGAAGAAAAATATGTAAAAAAAATATAAACAACGATATATACAAGGGACACGACACGACAAGACATTCGACTGCTACGCCATCTTGGAAACCAGTCACAGTAACAGGGTCTTTCTCCAGTCACAGTAACACGGTCTCTCCAGTCACAGTAACAGGGTCTCTCTCCAGTCACAGTAACAGGGTTTCTCTCCAGTCACAGTAACAGGGTCTCTCTCCAGTCACAGTAACAGGGTTTCTCTCCAGTCACAGTAACAGGGTCTCTCTCCAGTCACAGTAACAGGGTCTCTCTCCAGTCACAGTAACAGGGTCTCTCTCTCCAGACAGGGTCTCTCTCCAGTCACAGTAACAAGGTTTCTCTCCAGTCACAGTAACACAGTCTTTCTCCAGTCACAGTAACAGGGTCTCTCTCCAGTCACAGTAACAGGGTCTCTCTCCAGTCACAGTAACAGGGTTTCTCTCCTGTCACAGTAAAAGGGTCTCTCTCCAGTCACAGTAACAGGGTTTCTCTCCAGTCACAGTAACAGGGTCTCTCTCCAGTCACAGTAACAGGGTCTCTCTCCAGTCACAGTAACAGGGTCTCTCTCTCCAGGCAGGGTCTCTCTCCAGTCACAGTAACAAGGTTTCTCTCCAGTCACAGTAACACAGTCTTTCTCCAGTCACAGTAACAGGGTCTCTCTACAGTCACAGTAACAGGGTCTCTCTCTCCAGACAGGGTCTCTCTCCAGTCACAGTAACAGGGTCTCTCTCAAGTCACAGTAACATGGTCTCTCTCCAGTCACAGTAACAGGGTCTCTCTCCAGTCACAGTAACATGGTTTCTCTCCTGTCACAGTAACAAGGTTTCTCTCCAGTCACAGTAACAAGGTTTCTCTCCAGTCACAGTAACAGGGTCTCTCTCCAGTCACAGTAACAGGGTCTCTCTCTCCAGACAGGGTCTCTCTCCAGTCACAGTAACAGGGTCTCTCTCAAGTCACAGTAACAGGGTCTCTCTCCAGTCACAGTAACATGGTCTCTCTCCAGTTACAGTAACAGGGTCTCTCTCCATTCACAGTAACAGGGTCTCTCTCCAGTCACAGTAACAGGGTCTCTCTCCATTCACAGTAACAGGGTCTCATTCCAGTCACAGTAACAGGGTCTCTCTCCATTCACAGTAACAGGGTCTCTCACCAGTCACAGTAACAGGGTCTCTCTCCAGTCACAGTAACAGGGTCTCTCTCCAGTCACAGTACCAGGGTCTCTCTCCAGTCACAGTAACAGGGTCTCTCTCCATTCACAGTAACAGGGTCTCTCTCCAGTCACAGTAACAGGGTCTCTCTCCATTCACAGTAACAGGGTCTCTCTCCAGTCACAGTAACAGGGTCTCTCTCCAGTCACAGTAACAGGGTCTCTCTCCAGTCACAGTAACAGGGTCTCTCTCCATTCACAGTAACAGGGTCTCTCTCCATTCACAGTAACAGGGTCTCTCTCCATTCACAGTAACAGGTTCTCTCTCCATTCACAGTAACAGGGTCTCTCTCCAGTCACAGTAACAGGGTCTCTCTCTCCAGACAGGGTCCCTCTCCATTCACAGTAACAGGGTCCCTCTCCAGTCACAGTAACAGGGTCTCTCTCCAGTCACAGTAACAGGGTCTCTCACCAGTCACAGTAACAGGGTCTCTCTCCAGTCACAGTAACACGGTCTTACTCCAGTCACAGTAACAGGGTCTTTCTCCAGTCACAGTAACAGGGTCTTTCTCCAGTTTTTTTTATTTTTTTACTTCACCTTTATTTAACCAGGTAGGCCAGTTGAGAACAAGTTCTCATTTGCAACTGCGACCTGGGCAAGATAAAGCATAGCAGTGTGAGCAGACAACAGAGAGTTACACATGGAGTAAACAATTAACAAGTCAATAACACAATAGGAAAAAAAAGTAGAACCAAAAGCGTACAAGTCCCAGTGGTGGGTGGTATAAGGTGCTTTAGTGACAAAACGGATGGCACAGTGGTAAACTGCATCCAGTTTGCTGAGTAGAGTGTTGGAAGCAATTTTGTAGATGACATCGCCGAAGTCGAGGATCGGTAGGATAGTCAGTTTTACTAGGGTAAGTTTGGCGGCGTGAGTGAAGGAGGCTTTGTTGCGGAATAGAAAGCAGACTCTTGATTTGATTTTCGATTTTCGATCGATGTTTGATATGAGTCTGGAAGGAGAGTTTACAGTCTAGCCAGACACCTAGGTACTTATAGATGTCCACATATTCAAGGTTGGAACCATCCAGGGTGGTGATGCTGGTCAGGCGTGCGGGTGCAGGCAGCGAACGGTTGAAAAGCATGCATTTGGTTTTACTAGCGTTTAAGAGCAGTTGGAGGCCACGGAAGGAGTGTTGTATGGCATTGAAGCTCGTTTGGAGGTTAGATAGCATAGTGTCCAAGGCTCTTGTGAGATGTTCAGAATGAAAATGATAATCGTCTGACCTTGAGTAGTCTGAAAAGACCATTAACTACATCACTCAGAGACCTGAAAAGACCATTAACTACATCACTCAGAGACCTGAAAAGACAATTAACTACATCACTCAGAGACCTGAAAAGATCATTAACTACATCACTCAGAGACCTGAAAAGACCATTAACTACATCAGAGACCTGAAAAGACAATTACCTACATCACTCAGAGACCTGAAAAGACAATTAACTACATCACTCAGAGACCTGAAAAGACCATTAACTACATCACTCAGAGACCTGAAAAGACAATTAACTACATCACTCAGAGACCTGAAAAGACCATTAACTACATCACTCGGAGACCTGAAAAGACCATTAACTACATCACTCAGAGACCTGAAAAGACAATTAACTACATCACTCAGAGACCTGAAAAGATCATTAACTACATCACTCAGAGACCTGAAAAGACCATTAACTACATCAGAGACCTGAAAAGACAATTACCTACATCACTCAGAGACCTGAAAAGACCATTAACTACATCACTCAAAGACCTGAAAAGACCATTAACTACATCACTCAGAGACCTGAAAAGACAATTAACTACATCACTCAAAGACCTGAAAAGACCATTAACTACATCACTCAAAGACCTGAAAAGACCATTAACTACATCACTCAAAGACCTGAAAAGACCATTAACTACATCACTCAAAGACCTGAAAAGACCATTAACTACATCACTCAGAGACCTGAAAAGACAATTAACTACATCACTCAAAGACCTGAAAAGACCATTAACTACATCACTCAGAGACCTGAAAAGACCATTAACTACATCACTCAAAGACCTGAAAAGACCATTAACTACATCACTCTTTCATCCATCATGTGTTCATATTCACTCTTGATTCAGTGTGTGTGTGTTTGTGTGTTTGTGTGTGTGTGTGTGTGTGTGTCTGAGTGAGTGAGTGAGTGAGTGAGTGAGTGAGTGAGTGAGTGAGTGAGTGAGTGAGTGAGTGAGTGAGTGAGCGTGCGTGCGTGTGCTGTGTGTGTGTGTGTGTGAGATGACATCATGATTATGAGCTCCCATAGGCCGGAGCACAATTGGCCCGGAGTCGTACGGGTTAGGGTAGGCCGTCGTACATTGTTAGGGTAGGCCGTCGTACGGGTTAGTACGGGTAGACCGTCGTACGGGTTAGGGTAGGCCGTCGTACGGGTTAGGGTAGGCCGTCGTACATTGTTAGGGTAGGCCGTCGTACGGGTTAGTACGGGTAGACCGTCGTACGGGTTAGGGTAGGCCGTCGTACGGGTTAGGGTAGGCCGTCGTACGGGTTAGGGTAGGCCGTCGTACGGGTTAGGGTAGGCCGTCGTACGGGTTAGGGTAGGCCGTCGTACGGGTTAGGGTAGACCGTCGTACGGGTTAGGGTAGGCCGTCGTACGGGTTAGGGTAGGCCGTCGTACGGGTTAGGGTAGGCCGTCGTACGGGTTAGGGTAGGCCGTCGTACGGGTTAGGGTAGGCCGTCGTACGGGTTAGGGTAGGCCGTCGTACGGGTTAGGGTAGGCCGTCGTACGGGTTAGGGTAGGCCGTCGTACATTGTTAGGGTAGGCCGTCGTACGGGTTAGGGTAGGCCGTCGTACGGGTTAGGGTAGGCCGTCGTACGGGTTAGGGTAGGCCGTCGTACGGGTTAGGGTAGGCCGTCGTACGGGTTAGGGTAGGCCGTCGTACGGGTTAGGGTAGGCCGTCGTACGGGTTAGGGTAGGCCGTCGTACGGGTTAGGGTAGGCCGTCGTACGGGTTAGGGTAGGCCGTCGTACGGGTTAGGGTAGACCGTCATTGTAAATAAGAATGTGTTCTTAACTGACTTGCCGAGTTAAATAAAGGTTAAATACAATTAAATAAAAATGATGGCGACAACAATGACAAGGATATATTGACAGTGATGATGATGATGAAGATGATGATGATATATGATGGTGACAACGAAGAGGATGATGATGATGGTGGCTCATAGGTCTAGAGACAATTTGTTTATACTTGCTGTTTATGCTTTTAATTAATTAACAGATGTTACATTTCACTCACATACAGTAGACCTTTTGTGAAGGCATGGATGGCAGAATTGTTTTGATGATGTAATCATGGAGAATATATATCTGTCTTGCCCCATCCATACAGGGAAACCAAATCAAATCAAATGTTATTTTCACATGCGCCACATAAAACAGGACTTGACTTTACCAAGAAATGCTTACTACTGAGCCCTTTCCCAACAATGCAGAATTAAAAGTTAAAATAAAAAAGGAAATAGTAGCAGTAACAATAATGAGACTATATACAACGAGAACAAGTACAGAGTCAATGTGAGGGGTACGATGTAGTAATGAGACTATATACAACGAGAACAAGTACCGAGTCAATGTGAGGGGTACGATGTAGTAATGAGACTATATACAAGTAGAACAGGTACCGAGTCAATGTGAGGGGTACGATGTAGTAATGAGACTATATACAACGAGAACAAGTACCGAGTCAATGTGAGGGGCACGATGTAGTAATGAGACTATATACAACGAGAACACGTACAGAGTCAATGTGAGGGGCACGATGTAGTAATGAGACAATTTACAAGGAGCATCTGTTCCGAGTCAATGTGCAGTGGTACGAGGTAGTACTGAGACTATATACAAGGAGAACCGGTACTGAGTCAATGTGCATGAGTACAAGGTACAGTAGTGGAGGCAATTGAGGTAATATGTACATGTAAAAGTGACTAGGCAATCAGAATACATACTAAACAGGGTAGCAGCAGCATATGTGAGAGTTTGAAAGAGTGTGAAAGTGTGTCTGTGTGTGTCTATATCTATGTGTGTTAGACCGTATCGTACATTGTCAACCCTGAAGGTCGCCCCTCACGCCCCTCACGACCCTCCCCAGATAGCTCATGAACAGGTCACAACCCATGGTTAAAAACTTTTAGAACTACAGGAAATGAGCTGTAAAACTGCTAAATGTACTCTCAGCCTCATGGTGAAATGTGTAGAACTACAGGAAATGAGCTGTAAAACTTCTAAATGTACTCTCGGCCTCATGGCAAAATGTGTAGAACTACAGGAAATGAGCTGTAAAACTGCTAAATGTACTCTCGGCCTCATGGCAAAATGTGTAGAACTACAGGAAATGAGCTGTAAAACTGCTAAATGTACTCTCGGCCTCATGGCGAAATGTGTAGAATGGCAGGAAATTACTACTAAGCTAACAAATGGAATTGTTTTAAGATGGTCATAGCATTTAGCTATGTGATTTTAAATGTAGGACCCCTTTAGGTATAAAAAAATACTACTACAGCCCATAGAAACACATTGAATAACAGGTTTACAGATGGCTAAAAAGACAGCCCAAAAATAATAGAATGGGTACAACCCATCGCGCACCAACACATACTCACACTAACATACAATCACACAATCTCCAACAAGGACATGAGGGGAAACAGAGGGTTAAATACACAACATGTAATTGATGGGACTGGGTTTATTAGAGGCCAAAACACACTAGTCTGATGTAGACTGGGGTTATTATAGGTCAAAACACACTAGTCTGATGGAGACTGGGATTATTAGAGGTCAAAACACACTAGTCTGATAGAAACTGGGGTTATTAGAGGTCAAAACAGACTAGTCTGATGTAGACTGGGGTTATTAGAGGTCAAAACACGCACTAGTCGCATGTAGACTGGGGTTATTAGAGGTCAAAACACGCACTAGTCGCATGTAGACTGGGGTTATTAGAGGTCAATACCACACACTAGTCTGATGTAGACTGGGGTTATTAGAGGTCAAAACACACACTAGTCTGGGAGTCTAATGGATGATGATTTGTTGGAGTTAGAGAGGGTCTAGGAGGCATCAGTAGAGAGGTAGTGGTTACTGCTTCTATGTAGCTGCTGTTTCAAACACAAACACAAACACACACACGCCCACAAATACAAGTACGATTCCCTGACACTCTGTACTTCATCTCCCAAAATCCCCTCTCTCATGCTCTTCTAGCTTTATGTTTTGGAAAACACACACACACACACATATTTGGCAGATTCCTCATACTCTCACAAACATCCACTTCTAAAAACCAGAATATGACAGAGACAGACCGCCACCACACTGCCTGATTCCACCTGACACATATAGCCCTTCACTGAACTGCTCCTTTCTGTGTTTCTGTCATTCAATCTTTTCATTACAGCGCCAATAGAAAGGGAGAGGATGACAGGGAGAAATGGAGAGGATAGAAAGAGATGAGAGGATAGAGACCTAGTCTTGTTTGTGTCCCTGCCCTGACCTCCTGACAGTCCACAATCCCCAGATAGGAGAGCACTGATATGACACACAGACTCCCTAACTATGCTTGTTGCCTCTTTATTATTCTGCATTTGGTTTGGTAAGAGTGTGTGTGTGTGTGTGTATGTGTGTGTGTGTGTGTGTGTGTGTGTGTGTGTGTGTGTGTGTGTGTGTGTGTGTGTGTGTGTGTGTGTGTGTGTGTGTGTGTGTGTGTGTGTGTGTGTGTGTGTGTGTGTGTGTGTGTGTGCGTGCGTGCGTGCGTGCGTGAGTTCCTTCTGTATTGCTTGAGAGCGAGAGCTATGCTGTAAACAGAAATTCAGTCTCATTTGTGTTTTTGTCCTTTTATCACTCTGTCATTCAAATGCAACATGAAAGAAGGAGAGACATTCGACTCGCTCTGTTTTACCGTTGTGACTAAAAACGGTTGCTTATTCATTGAAAGCCTTGAAACCTTCCTGTCATTCCTGCGCTGCACAATCGCTGTATTTAGGTTTCTTCTTCTCCTCTCCCCTCTCTCTATATTTCTCTCACTCAATTCAATTCAATTTCAATTCAATGTAAGGGATCTACTGGCATGGAAACATGTGTTAACAACATTGCCAAAACAAGTGAAGTAGATAATATACCAATGTGAAATATACAATACACATTTACGGTAAACATTATACTCATAAAAGTTCCAAAATAATAATTATTTGTGGATCTGTGTAATCTGAGGGAAATATGTGTCTCTAATGTGGTCATACATTGGGCAGGAGGTTATGAAATGTAGCTCAGTTTCCACCTCATGTTGTGGGCAGTGAGCACATAGCCTGTCTTCTCTTGAGAGCCAGGTCTGCATACGGTGGCCTTTCTCAATAGCAAGGCTATGCTCACTGAGTCTGTACATAGTCAAAGCTTTCCTTAAGTTTGGGTCAGTCACAGTGGTCAGGTATTCTGCCACTGTGTACTCTCTGTTTAGGGCCAAATAGCATTCTAGTTTGCTCATGTTTTTTTGTTAATTCTTTACAATGTAATTATCTTTTTGTTTTCTAATGATTTGGTTGGGTCTAATTGTGTTGCTGTCCTGGGGCTCTGTGGGGTCTGTTTGTGTTTGTGAACAGAGCCCCACCACCAGCTTGCTTAGCTGCTGGTTAACATGCTCTTCTCCATGTTCATCTCTCTGAAGGTGATGGCCTGCCTCACTAACAACTCATTCCCTGACTGTACTTTAGCCTATCGGATTTCCTGTATCAACCTGTTGCCTGATCTCACGGCGTTAATAGCCTTTTCCCTACCTGTACTCTTGCCTTTTTGGACCCCCTGTGTATGACCTTCAACCTGACCCTGGACCCAACTACCTGCCCCATCCTGGGGTCCTTTACCAATAAACACCTGCTGCGCCCTACGCTTGAAACCAGCTCTCTGTCTCCCATCGTGTTCATTACAGTGTTTGTGGTCCTGGCAACTGGATCTTTTTTTAGAACACCGTTATTTTTTGTCTTACTGAGATTTACTGTCAGGGCCCAGATCTGACAGAATCTGTGAATAAGATCTAGGTGCTGCTGTAGGCCCTCCTTGGTTGGGACAGAAGCACCAGATCATCAGCAAACAGTAGACATTTAACTTCAGATTCTAATAGGGTGATGCCGGGTGCTGCAGACTGTTCTAGTGCCCTCGCCAATTTGTTGAAGAGGGTGGGGCTTAAGCTGCAACCCTGTCTCACCCCACATCCCCGACAGGGTGTGTTTTTTGCCAATTTTAACCACCTGCATTCTGTTTGTGTACATGGAAATGTACGAGTCTGCTGTTAATAATAATGCAGAGGATTTTCCCAAGGTTGCTGTTGACGTGTATCCCACAGTATTTATTGGGGTCAAATTTGTGTCCACTTTTGTGGATTGGGGGGGGATCAGTCCTTGGTTCCAAATATTTGGGAAGATGCCAGAGCTAAGGATGATGTTAAAGAGGTATATATATATATTTATTGTGGTATATATATTTTATCATTTAATTTAGGATATCATCAACACCACAGGCCTTTTTGGGTTGAAGGGCTTGTATTTTATCATGTAGTTCATTCAATGTAATTGGAGAATCTAATAGGTTCTGGTAGTCTTTAACTTACACTAAGATTTGTAATTGATGATGTACATGTTTTTTTGTTTCTCTCTTTCTCTCTTTCTCTGACTCTTCATTTCTATAATTCTCTGAGTGTCTGTCTCCTTCCTGTGCACAATAATAACATATGTCCTTATCCTCTCTGCTCTCATGACATACAGATGTGTCTGTGTATAACAGCTCAGTGTGATCTCTCTCTCTGGGACCGCAGGGCACAGACCATCTGATGTATGTCTCACCTTTTATTGCAGTGTGGCAGTACTGCTGTGTGTGTGTGTGTGTGTGTGTGTGTGTGTGTGTGTGTGTGTGTGTGTGTGTGTGTGTGTGTGTGTGTGTGTGTGTGTGTGTGTGTGTGTGTGTGTGTGTGTGTGTGTGTGTGTGTGTGTGTGTGTGTGTGTGTGTGTGTGTGTGTGTGTGTGTGTGTGTGTGTGTGTGTGATTTAATAGTGTTAGATACTGTGTGTCAATGAAAGGTAGGTAGAGGGGTGGTTAATATTGATGACTGCTGCCACTCAGAGCACCCTATGTCTCACTGAGAGATGAGAGGAGTGACCTTTACACACGCACACACACAGCCAGTCTTCCTCCCTCCACCTCGACCAGTAATGAGACGCTATTAATAGAGCTGATCTTTAGAACTAATTAGCCGTGGGCTAGTGTCTCGCCAGTGTGTCTATGTTTGTGTTTGTCTATGTAAGTGTGTGTGTGTCAATGTACTATATATGCGTGTGTGTGTGTGTGTGTGTGTGTGTGTGTGTGTGTGTGTGTGTGTGTGTGTGTGTGTGTGTGTGTGTGTGTGTGTGTGTGTGTGTGTGTGTGTGTGTGTGTGTGTGTGTGTGTGTGTGTGTGTGTGTGTACTATATATACTGGTGCGTGTGTGTGTCTGTGTGTGTGTGTATGTACTATATATACTGGTGTGTGTGTGTGTGTGTGTGTGTGTGTGTGTGTGTGTGTGTGTGTGTGTGTGTGTGTGTGTGTGTGTGTGTGTGTGTGTGTGTGTGTGTGTGTGTGTGTGTGTGTGTGTGTGTGTGTGTGTGTGTGTGTGTGTGTGTGTGTGTGTGTGCATGTTAGAGAGCACTTACTGCGTATGTTAGTGTATTGCACATGTATTGACTTGAATAACAATGGCTACAGTGCTTTTGAAGTGCTAAATTCTAATGGCTCTTTCCAGTTCGAGTTGTGTGATAGATTACTAGGTAACCAAAAGGTAATTCATTCATCAGTGCCGCAAATAGGATGAGATAGAATTGAAATGGAAAATGTATTATGGAGCCCTAGAGAACAATTTCATTCAAATGAAAAATGTATAATTATACAATTTCAGCTGATCGTTCTGGAGAGTCCAACCACACAAACACACACACACACACACACACACACACACACACACACACACACACACACACACACACACACACACACACACACACACACAGTCGCACAATGGGAGATAGCCTAACCTTTCGAATCAAAGGTACCTGTGTGTGTTTGTGTGTGTCTGTCTCTCTGTCTGTGTTTTAGCAGTCGTGTCACGGTTTGCCCACTCACTCTCCTGGTTGTTATTGCTGAGGTAGTGGAATGCGTCACACACACACTATTGATCTGCTCCTTCACACTGGCACAGTGATGGATGGACACTCTCCTGCTTCTATTTATATCAGCCTCACTGTGTGTGTGTGTGTGTGTGTGTGTGTGTGTGTGTGTGTGTGTGTGTGTGTGTGTGTGTGTGTGTGTGTGTGTGTGTGTGTGTGTGTGTGTGTGTGTGTGTGTGTGTGTGTGTGTGTGCGTGCGTGCGTGCGTGCGTGCGTGCGTGCGTGCGTGCGCGCTTGAGTTTGTGTGCGTACATCCGTGCGTGCGTATGTTGTATATTGCTCATGATAAGGGATGGAGGGAGGGAGGGAGGGCATAATGGACTGGGAGGAACAATACTACTCTGTCTATGACGTTTCAGCTCCCTTTCTCAAATCAAATCCAATTGTATTTGTCACATGCGCCGAATGCAACAGGTATTACAGTGAAATGCTTTTTAACCAACAATGCAGTTTTAAGAAAATACCCCCCAAAAAGTAAGAGATAAGAATTACAATTCATTAAAGAGCAGCGGTAAATAACAATACTGTGGCGTGGCTATATACTCTCCTTCTCTCTTCCTGTTTCTCTTCTTCTCTCTCCTTTTTTCAATCGCTCGGCTGAGCATACTGCCCCTAATCCGGGGGTCGTGGATGGTCAGAGTACGACGATTCAGTCGAGAAGTTGTGTTTGTGGTTGAGTTATGCTGTTGTCATTCTGAAGGAGTTGTGGTTGAGTTATACTGTTGTCATCCTAAAGGAGTTGTGGTTGAGTTATACTGTTGTCATTCTGAAGGAGTTGTGTTTGTGGTTGAGTTATGCTGTTGTCATTCTGAAGGAGTTGTGGTTGTTGTTGAGTTGTGCTGTTGTCATTCTGAAGGAGTTGTGATTGTGTTTGAGTAATGCTGTTGTCATTCTAAAGGAGTTGTGGTTGAGTTATACTGTTGTCATTCGAAAGGAGTTGTGGTTGAGTTGTGCTGTTGTCATTCTGAAGGAGTTGTGTTTGTGGTTGAGTTATGCTGTTGTCATTCTGAAGGAGTTGTGTTTGTGGTTGAGTTATGCTGTTGTCATTCTGAAGGAGTTGTGGTTGTGGTTGAGTTATGCTGTTGTCATTCTGAAGGAGTTGTGGTTGTGGTTGAGTTATGCTGTTGTCATTCTGAAGGAGTTGTGGTTGTGGTTGAGTTATGCTGTTGTCATTCTGAAGGAGTTGTGGTTGTGGTTGAGTTATGCTGTTGTCATTCTGAAGGAGTTGTGGTTGTGGTTGAGTTATGCTGTTGTCATTCTGAAGCAGTTGTGTTTGTGGTTGAGTTATGCTGTTGTCATTCTGAAGGAGTTGTGGTTGTGGTTGAGTTATGCTGTTGTCATTCTGAAGGAGTTGTGGTTGTGGTTGAGTTATGCTGTTGTCATTCTGAAGCATTTGTGTTTGTGGTTGAGTTATGCTGTTGTCATTCTAAAGCAGTTGTGTTTGTGGTTGAGTTATGCTGTTGTCATTCTGAAGGAGTTGTGTTTGTGGTTGAGTTATGCTGTTGTCATTCTGAAGGAGTTGTAGTTGTGGTTGAGTTATGCTGTTGTCTTTCTGAAGGAGTTGTGTTTGTGGTTGAGTTATGCTGTTGTCATTCTGAAGCAGTTGTGTTTGTGTTTGAGTTATGCTGTTGTCATTCTGAAGGAGTTGTGGTTGAGTTATACTGTTGTCATTCTGAAGGAGTTGTGGTTGTTGTTGAGTTATACTGTTGTCATTCTGAAGGAGTTGTGGTTGAGTTATACTGTTGTCATTCTAAAGGAGTTGTGTTTGAGTTATACTATTGTCATTCTGAAGGAGTTGTGGTTGTTGTTGAGTTATACTGTTGTCATTCTGAAGGAGTTGTGGTTGTGTTATACTGTTGTCATTCGAAAGGAGTTGTGGTTGAGTTATACTATTGTCATTCTGAAGGAGTTGTGGTTGTGTTTGAGTTATACTATTGTCATTCTGAAGGAGTTGTGGTTGTTGTTGAGTTATACTGTTGTCATTCTGAAGGACTTGTGGTTGAGTTATATTATTGTCATTCTGAAGGAGTTGTGATTGTGTTTGAGTTATACTGTTTTCATTCTGAAGGAGTTGTGATTGTGTTTGAGTTATACTGTTTTCATTCTGAAGGAGTTGTGATTGTGTTTGAGTTATACTGTTTTCATACTGAAGGAGTTGTGATTGTGTTTGAGTTATACGTACTGACGTCATTCCTAAGGAGTTGTGATTGTGTTATACTGTTAACATTCTGAAGGAGTTGTGATTGAGTTAAACTTAAACTGTTGTCATTCTAAATGAGTTGTGGTTGTTGAGTTAATCTGTATGTTTAATTTTACCAGGTAGATTGACTGAGAACTCATTCTCATTTACAGCACCAACCTGGGGAATAGTTACAGGGAAGAGGAGATGAATGAGCCAATTGGAAGCTCGGTGACCATATGGGAATTTATCCATGACACTGGAGTTGACACCCCTAAAATAAGTGCAATGGGATCTTTAGTGAACACAGAGAGTCAGGAGACAACAATAGGCATAGTGCAATGTCCCCAATCACTGCCCTGGGATATATATATTTTTTTTATTTTACCAGAGGAAAAAGTGATGCCTACTGGCCCTCCAACGCCACTTCCAGCAGCATCTGGTCTCCCGCCCAGGGACTGACCAGGACCAACCCAGCGTAGCTTCAGAAGCATGCTGCTGGCTCATATGCTGCTGGCTCAACACTGAAGCCCTGTTGAACATGAGTTAGCCTCAGCTACAGCCATGGGTAGTGTAAGGTGTTTCATTATTCCTCCCTTCAATGGAGACTTTCAATGAGTTACTCTCTGTACAGATATGGGCAGAAGTAACAGAGCAGCCCTCTGGAGGGATAGAACTGCTCGGACTATGTGTGTTGAAAACGGCAGTGAGATGTTTGTTTACTGAATTCTCTGGAGGTTTTGGAGATGTGTGTTTATTGGTAAACTGTTAGGAGAACTGTTCAATACGGCTGCAGATCAATGACTGATAGAATGCTTTCATATTAGCAGACACATACACACACTCTCTCTTTCTCTGTTGCTCATTCACTTCCTTAGCCTTCAACAAAGATTAATAATGCATGATATGAGTGTGTGTGTGTGTGTGTGTGTGTGTGTGTGTGTGTGTGTGTGTGTGTGTGTGTGTGTGTGTGTGTGTGTGTGTGTGTGTGTGTGTGTGTGTGTGTGTGTGTGTGTGTGTGTGTGTGTGTGTGTGTGTGTGTGTGTGTGTGTGTGTGCGCGCGCACTGGAACACGCACCCATGTGTAATAAAGTACTTATAGTAGCACGCTATGCTGTGTGTGAATGAGTGTGTGTGAGAGAGAGAGAGAGAGAGAGAGAGAGAGAGAGAGAGAGAGAGAGAGAGAGAGAGAGAGAGAGAGTCAGCTGGCTGTTATCACTGTAAAGTGGTGAGTGAGAGAGGGGGGTGATAGATTAGGTACAGCAATATGTTTGGGGACAAGTTTAGGAGAAGAGATGGAGAAAGAAGAATGGATATGGGAGGTAGGGAGTAGAGAAGGAGGGGGTAGAGAAGGAGGGAGTAGAGAAGGAGGGACTAGAGAAGGAGTAGAGAAGGAGGGACTAGAGAAGGAGGAAGTAGAGAGGGAGGGGGTACAGAGGGAGGGAGTAGAGAGGGAGGGAGTAGAGAAGGAGTGACTAGAGAAGGAGTAGAGAAGGAGGGACTAGAGAAGGAGGGACTAGAGAAGGAGGGAGTAGAGAAGGAGGAAGTAGAGAGGGAGGGGGTACAGAGGGAGGGAGTAGAGAGGGAGGGGTACAGAGGGAGGGAGTAGAGAGGGAGGGGTACAGAGGGAGGGAGTAGAGAAGGAGGGACTAGAGAAGGAGTAGAGAAGGAGGGAGTAGAGAAGGAGGGAGTAGAGAAGGAGGAAGTAGAGAGGGAGGGGGTACAGAGGGAGGGCGTAGAGAAGGAGGGGGTAGAGAGGGAGGGAGTAGAGAAGGAGGGACTAGAGAAGGAGTAGAGAAGGAGGGACTAGAGAAGGAGGGACTAGAGAAGGAGGGAGTAGAGAAGGAGGGAGTAGAGAAGGAGGAAGTAGAGAGGGAGGGAGTAGAGAGGGAGGGAGTAGAGAAGGAGGGAGTAGAGAAGGAGGAAGTAGAGAGGGAGGGAGTAGAGATTTTTTTTATATTTGTATTTGTGCTGGTTTCCTGTGTTTAATTAAACCCAGAGATTATTGCCCAGACGTTGATAGAGCACCAAAGCCCCTCATCCAGACAGAGACAGAGTTTACTATAATAATGTGGTCTAGGTGATATTACGACGGCATTTACTACTGTAATATTATTCATTTACACTGGTATCATCTTCTCAGAGCCAGCGAGAGAATTATTTCACACCTCGAGGAAATCACAGTCAGCAGTTCAGCAAGACAGAGGAGGAAACATCTATAAACGGAGGAATTGATTATCTAACCCAATCAGAATGCTTAGTTTGGTTTGATATTTGAAGTGTTTTCCATTTCATGGCTATTGAAGTGACCCCAAGCTACATTCTGATAGACAGGGTGGCTAAATCAGACCAAAATAATTTTGGGAGGTTATACAAATCCTTCCACATTGTTGTCATGTATTCATTTAATCTAGGCTGTAGAATATCCCTGCGGCACCCTAGGAGGTGAAGGTTGATTCCTGAACACACCAGGGTTAGCTACCCCATATACACACACAGCTGCTATACCCAGTCCTGCTCTGGAACTAGGAGCTCTAGTACAGCTGTCTATACCCAGTCCTGCTCTGGAACTAGGAGCTCTAGCACAGCTGTCTATACCCAGTCCTGCTCTGGAACTAGGAGCTCTAGCACAGCTGTCTATACCCAGTCCTGCTCTGGAACTAGGAGCTCTAGCACAGCTGTCTATACCCAGTCCTGCTCTGGAACTAGGAGCTCTAGCACAGCTGTCTATACCCAGTCCTGCTCTGGAACTAGGAGCTCTAGCACAGCTGTCTATACCCAGTCCTGCTCTGGAACTAGGAGCTCTGGTACAGCTGTCTAAACCCCCCCAACCCCCTCCCCATCTCCCTCCTATTCCCCATCTATCCTCCTCTCTCTCCCATGTTGCCATCTTTCCCCCCATGTCTCGCCCATCTACCCCCTCTCTCCCCCTCTTGCCTCCCTCCCCTTCCCCATTTCACTTAAATTTCTCTCTCCTCCCTCTCTCGCTGTCCTGTATCCCTCCTCCAATCTCTCACTCCCATGTCTCTCTCCTCCCTCTCTTACCTGTATCACTCCTCCCCCTCTCTCACAAGTCTCCCTCCTCTCCCCATCTCTCCCCCATCTCCATCCTCTCCCCTCTCTCTCCCATGTCTCCCTCATCTCTCTCCCCATCTCTATCCTCTCCCCTCTCTCTCCCATGTCTCCCTCCTCCCCCATCTCTATAACAAGTCTCCCTCCTCTCCCCCATCTCTCCCCCATCTCCATCCTCTCCCCGTCTCTCTCCCATGTTTCCCTCCTCTCCCCGTCTCTCCCCCACGTCTCCCTCTCTCTCCCAAATCTCTTTCCTCTCTCCCTCTCCCCTCACTAGCTCATGTCTCCGTCCTCTCCCCTCTTTAGCTCATGTCTCCTTCCTCTTCCCCCTCTTTTTCCCCTGTCTCTTTCATCTACCCCTTCTCTCTACCCTCTCTCCCTCCTTTCCCCCTCTCTCTCACCTGTCACCCTCCTCTCCCCCTTTCGCTCATGTCTCCGTCCTCTCCCCCTGACTAGCTCATGTCTCCGTCCTCTCCCCTCACTAGCTCATGTCTCCATCCTCTCCCCCTCTCTAGCTCATGTCTCCGTCCTCTCCCCTCACTAGCTCATGTCTCCGTCCTCTCCCCTCACTAGCTCATGTCTCCGTCCTCTCCCCCTCTCTAGCTCATGTCTCCGTCCTCTCCCCCTCACTAGCTCATGTCTCCGTCCTCTCCCCTCACTAGCTCATGTCTCCGTCCTCTCCCCCTCACTAGCTCATGTCTCCGTCCTCTCCCCTCTCTAGCTCATGTCTCCGTCCTCTCCCCTCACTAGCTCATGTCTCCGTCCTCTCCCCTCACTAGCTCATGTCTCCGTCCTCTCCCCTCACTAGCTCATGTCTCCGTCCTCTCCCCTCTCTAGCTCATGTCTCCGTCCTCTCCCCCTCACTAGCTCATGTCTCCGTCCTCTCCCCTCACTAGCTCATGTCTCCGTCCTCTCCCCCTCTCTAGCTCATGTCTCCGTCCTCTCCCCTCACTAGCTCATGTCTCCGTCCTCTCCCCCTCACTAGCTCATGTCTCCGTCCTCTCCCCATCCCTCTCCCATGTCTCCCTCCTCTACCCCCCCCCACCTCCCTCCCTCTCCCTGGACTCTCTGCCAGCTGACTGACTGCAGCGTTGTCATAAGAGCCAGCAGCAGCATAGAGACAAATAGTCCCCCTTCTCTTGTTTACTCTGTCTCTAAGGCCTCTCATGCTTTCACTCTTCTCCTCTCTCTCGCTCATTCATTTTCTCCTTTCCTCCCTCATTCTGTTCATGAACTCTGTTCCCTTTCTTTCTCTGGTTCTAGTCATTTCTCCATCATTCTCTTTGCTGCTTTCCCAAGAAAGAGAGATGGACAGGGAGATACATATAGTGTGTCAATTCTGAACTTGTGCCACAGGTCAGGGTTCAGATGATTTATCACCGAGAGAGAGAGAGAGAGAGAGAGAGAGAGAGAGAGAGAGAGAGAGAGAGAGAGAGAGAGAGAGAGAGAGAGAGAGAGAGAGAGAGAGAGAGAGAGAGAGAGAGAGAGAGAGAGAGAGAGAGAGAGAGAGAGAGAGAGAGAGAGACAGGGAGAGAGAGAGAGAGAGAGAGAGAGAGAGAGAGAGAGAAAGACAGTGAGAGAGAGACAGAGCGAGAGACAGAGAGAGAGAGTCAGAGACGGAGAGAGAGACAGAGAGAGAGAGAGAGAGAGAGAGAGAGAGAGAGAGAGAGAGAGAGAGAGAGAGAGAGAGAGAGAGAGAGAGAGAGAGAGAGAGAGAGAGAGAGATGCCCTCCCTCTTGGTGTGATGAATGGCTAGTGTTGACTGTGTGTGTGATGAATGACTCTAGCGTGGGTTGTGTGGAGAGGCGGGCCAATAGGGGCTTGGCTGCAGTTAGCAGTGTTTAAAGATGACTGGAGGACAGAGGGTAGCTGTCATATATACAGTTGAAGTTAGAAGTTTACATACACTCAGGATGGAGTCATTAAAACTCGTTTTTCAACCACTCTTTTCAGCTGCTCCTCCCCCTACAGTATTACCTCACGCTGCTCCTCCCCCTACTGTATTACCTCACGCTGCTCCTCCCCCTACTGTATTACCTCACGCTGCTCCTCCCCCTACTGTATTACCTCACGCTGCTCCTCCCCCTACTGTATTACCTCACACTGCACCTCCCCCTACTGTAGGACCTCACGCTGCTCCTCCCCATTCACTGAACCTTCTTCCAGCCAGGACAATGGCAACAATAGAGACAAAACAAAATGTTCACAAAGAAGATGTTTTACTTCATAGTTATCAACCAATGTTATCCAAGGTAGATATCAGTTATTCCTGGGTAGCTAGCTAACAGTTCTTTGTGGCTATCTGGCAAGCTAACAGTAGTAGCTAGCCAGTTACTCTAGCTCTGTTGACTTACTATGGGCTTGCGATCTATGCATACTACAGTGGAATTAGTAGGCAGGTAACCATGCCAAATTTAACACAGCATGTATTTGTTAATATATCAAGATAAAATATTGTAGTCAGGCAACATTTAATTCTGAAGTCGGAGTGTATTTTCTCTCACTTCAGCTCAAATAACAGCCGTCATTAATTTTAAGAAAATGTGCGTAATTTATATGTGGTCGCTTCAAATTTCTTGGCATTCTTACCGTTGAAGCTTGCATTGATGTATGCTATAAAATATGTACTAATGGAGTACGCATTCGAGACGTGCCCTCCGTGCTCCGTTTAGCATAGTTGGATTTGGACTCATGCTCCAATGTGTGTGCTTGATGCATAGTAGTATGCATTTTGAGAAACACCTATAGACAAAGGCATGATCACACACCTAGACACATGCAAAGACATACTGCATATACATTCAATTCAGGAGCCATTATGAGTGATTATCACTGATCATTTATTCTGACTGAAAAGCAAGGGGGCAACTTTGTTTTTGGAAGTGGGGGGGGCATAATTATTCTTATTAATTAGATTTTTTTATCCAGCCGGATAAACACTCCAAACAGCCTACCCGACTGCACGGAGGGCGTCCGCATGGTCCTAAAGCACACCATTGAGTGGTTTTGTATTACATTCCAATGATAAAACGGGGGAGTGCAGAAATGCAATTTCAGAATATGGGTGGACATGCCCCCTGCCGTCGCCACTGAAAGTTGGGCCCCTGCTGAAAAGCCCCTGCTGAAAAGCCCCTGCTGAAAAGTGTTATTTTTCTAATTGTATGACTCTGTCTAATTGTATGACTCTGTCTAATTGTATGGCTCTGTCTAATTGTATGGCTCTGTCTAATTGTATGGCTCTGTCTAATTGTATGACTCTGTCTAATTGTATGACTCTGTCTAATTGTATGGCTCTGTCTAATTGTATGACTCTGTCTAATTGTATGGCTCTCTCTAATTGTATGGCTCTGTCTAATTGTATGGCTCTCTCTAATTGTATGGCTCTGTCTAATTGTATGACTCTGTCTAATTGTATGACTCTGTCTAAATGTATGGCTCTCTCTAATTGTATGGCTCTGTCTAATTGTATGGCTCTCTCTAATTGTATGGCTCTGTCTAATTGTATGGCTCTGTCTAAATGTATGGCTCTCTCTAATTGTATGGCTCTCTCTAATTGTATGGCTCTCTCTAATTGTATGGCTCTGTCTAATTGTATGGCGCTGTCTAAATGTATGGCTCTCTCTCTAATTGTATGGCTCTCTCTAATTGTATGGCTCTCTCTAATTGTATGGCTCTGTCTAATTGTATGGCTCTCTCTAATTGTATGGCTCTGTCTAATTGTATGACTCTGTCTAATTGTATGGCTCTGTCTAAATGTATGGCTCTCTCTAATTGTATGACTCTGTCTAATTGTATGGCTCTGTCTAATTGTATGACTCTGTCTAATTGTATGGCTCTCTCTAATTGTATGACTCTGTCTAATTGTATGGCTCTGTCTAATTGTATGGCTCTGTCTAATTGTATGGCTCTCTCTAATTGTATGACTCTGTCTAATTGTATGACTCTGTCTAATTGTATGACTCTGTCTAATTGTATGACTCTGTCTAATTGTATGGCTCTGTCTAATTGTATGGCTCTCTCTAATTGTATGGCTCTCTCTAATTGTATGGCTCTCTCTAATTGTATGGCTCTGTCTAATTGTATGGCTCTGTCTAATTGTATGACTCTGTCTAATTGTATGACTCTGTCTAATTGTATGGCTCTCTCTAATTGTATGACTCTGTCTAATTGTATGGCTCTCTCTAATTGTATGGCTATGTCTAATTGTATGGCTCTCTCTAATTGTATGGCTCTCTCTAATTGTATGACTCTGTCTAATTGTATCACTCT
This sequence comes from Oncorhynchus gorbuscha, assembly GCF_021184085.1. NCBI lineage: Eukaryota > Metazoa > Chordata > Actinopteri > Salmoniformes > Salmonidae > Oncorhynchus > Oncorhynchus gorbuscha. The sequence continues at coordinate 18,219,984 of NC_060185.1, forward strand.
GTCTAATTGTATGACTCTGTCTAATTGTATGGCTCTGTCTAATTGTATGACTCTGTCTAATTGTATGGCTCTCTCTAATTGTATGGCTCTGTCGAATTGTATGGCTCTCTCTAATTGTATGGCTCTGTCTAATTGTATGACTCTGTCTAATTGTATGACTCTGTCTAATTGTATGGCTCTCTCTAATTGTATGGCTCTGTCTAATTGTATGACTCTGTCTAATTGTATGGCTCTGTCTAATTGTATGGCTCTCTCTAATTGTATGACTCTGTCTAATTGTATGACTCTGTCTAATTGTATGACTCTGTCTAATTGTATGGCTCTGTCTAATTGTATGGCTCTGTCTAATTGTATGGCTCTCTCTAATTGTATGACTCTGTCTAATTGTATGGCTCTCTCTAATTGTATGGCTCTGTCTAATTGTATGACTCTGTCTAATTGTATGGCTCTGTCTAATAATAATAATAATAATAATTGTATGGCTCTGTCTAATTGTATGGCTCTGTCTAATTGTATGACTCTGTCTAATTGTATGGCTCTCTCTAATTGTATGGCTCTGTCTAATTGTATTTCTCTGTCTAATTGTATGGCTCTGTCTAATTGTATGGCTCTGTCTAATTGTATGGCTCTGTCTAATTGTATGGCTCTCTCTAATTGTATGACTCTGTCTAATTGTATGGCTCTGTCTAATTGTACGACTCTGTCTAATTGTATGACTCTGTCTAATTGTATGGCTCTCTCTAATTATATGACTCTGTCTAATTGTATGGCTCTCTCTAATTGTATGGCTATGTCTAATTGTATGGCTCTGTCTAATTGTATGACTCTGTCTAATTGTATGGCTCTGTCTAATTGTATGGCTCTCTCTAATTGTATGACTCTGTCTAATTGTATGGCTCTGTCTAATTGTATGGCTCTGTCTAATTGTATCGCTCTGCCTAATTGTATGACTCTGTCTAATTGTATGGCTCTCTCTAATTGTATGGCTCTGTGTATTTGTAATTGTGTGTGTGTGTGTGTGTGTGTGTGTGTGTGTGTGTGTGTGTGTGTGTGTGTGTGTGTGTGTGTGTGTGTGTGTGTGTGTGTGTGTGTGTGTGTGTGTGTGTGTGTGTGTGTGTGTGTGTGTGTGTGTGTGTGTGTGTCTTCCTCGTCTCTGGTACAAGTGTCTGAAGAGCTTCTCTACAAAAGGATCTCAAACCACAGAGAGGGAGAGGAGGGGCAGCAAGAGAGAGACTATCTTTGTCACTTTCTTTACTCCCTTTGTTCCCTCCTCCCTCTGTTCTCTCCTCCCTCTGTTCTCTCCTCCCTCTGTTCTCTCCTCCCTCTGTTCTCTCCTCTCTCTGTTCTCTCCTCCCTCTCTTCTCTCCTCCCTCTCTTCTCTCCTCCCTCTGTTCTCTCCTCCCTCTGTTCTCTCCTCCCTCTGTTGTCTCCTCCCTCTGTTCCCTCCTCCCTCTGTTCTCACCTCCCTCTGTTCTCTCTTCCCTCTGTTCTCTCCTCTCTCTGTTCTCTACTCCCTCTGTTCTCTCCTCCCTCTGTTCTTTCTCTACCTCTCTATCCCATGGGACATGAACAGTACCTGACAGTAACTGTTACCCGACAACTGTTTCCATCACTAACAATAACTGCTGTCATTTTACTGTATGAGGTGAACTCCAGTGTGCCAGTCATCATCACACACACACACACACACACACACACACACACACACACACACACACACACACACACACACACACACACACACACACACACACACACACACACACACACACACACACACACACACACACACACACACACACACACACACACACACACACACACACACACACACACACACACACACACACACACACACACACACACACACACACACAGCTCTTGACCAACACAAAAACATCCTGTGACGCACTGCATTAGCATCGAATAGCCTCTGCGATATGCAACTTTTCAGGGAATTTAGGAACCAATATCCACAGGCAGTTAGGAAAGCAAAGGCTAGCTTTTTGAAACAGAAATTTGCATTCTGTAGCACAAACTCCAAAAAGTTCTGGGACACTGTAAAGTCCATGGAGAATAAGAACACCTCCTCCCTGCTGCCCACTACTCTGAGGAAACACTGTCAGCACCGATTAATCCATGATAATATAGAATTTCAATTAGCATTTTTCTACGGCTGGCCATGCTTTCCACCTGGCTACCCCTACCCCAGTCAACAGCCATGCACCCCCACAGCAACTTGCCCAAACCTCCCTCATTTCTCCTTCACCAAAATCCAGATAGCTGATGTTCTGAAAGAGTTGCAAAATCTGGACCACTACAAATCAGCCGGACGAGACAACCTGGACCCTCTCTTTCTAAAGTTATCCGCCATAATTGTTGCAACCCCTATTACTAGCCTGTTCAACCTCTCTTTCGTATCGTCTGAGATCCCCCAAAATTGGAAAGCTGCCGCTGTCATCCCCCTCTTCAAACGGGGAGACACTCTCGACCCAAACTGTTACAGACCTATATCTATTCTAGCCTGCCTTTCTAAGGTCTTTGAAATCAAAGTTAACAAACAGATCACCGACCATTTCGAATCCCACCGTACCTTCTCTGCTATGCAATCTGGTTTCAGAGCTGGTCATGGGTGCACCTCAGCCACGCTCAAGATCCAAAACGTTCTCATAACCTGCATCGATAAAAGACAATAGTGTGAAGCCGTGTTCATCGACCTGGCCAAAGTATTCAACTCTGTTAATCACCACATTCTTATAGGCAGACTCAACAGCCTTGGTATCTCAAATGAGTGCCTCGCCTGGTTCACCAAATACTTCTCAGATAGAGTTCAGTGTGTCAAATCGAAGGGCCTGTTGTCCGGACCTCTGGCAGTCTCTATGTGCCACAGGGTTCAATTCTCGGGTCACTCTTTTCTCTGAATACATCAATGATGTCGCTCTTGCTGCTTCTGATTCTCTGATTCTCTGATCCACCTCCATGCAGACCACAACATTCTGTATACTTCGAGCCCTTCTTTGGACACTGTGTTAACTAACCTCCAGAAGAGCTTCAATGCCATACAACTCTCCTTCTGTGGCCTCCAACTCCAAAAACTAAATACAGTGGGGCAAAAAAGTATTTAGTCAGCCACCAATTGTGCAAGTTCTCCCACTTAAAAAGATGAAAGAGGCCTGTAATTTTCATCATAGGTACACTTCAACTATGACAGACAAAATGAGAAGAAAAAAATCCAGAAAATCACATTGTAGGATTTTTTATGAATTTATTTGCAAATTATGGTGGAAAATAAGTATTTGGTCACCTACAAACAAGCAAGATTTCTGGCTCTCACAGACCTATAACTTCTTCTTTAAGAGGCTCCTCTGTCCTCCACTCGTTACCTGTATTAATGGCACCTGTTTGAACTTGTTATCAGTATAAAAGACACCTGTCCACAACCTCAAACAGTCGCACTCCAAACTCCACTATGGCCAAGACCAAAGAGCTGTCAAAGGACACCAGAAATAACATTGTAGACCTGCACCAGGCTGGGAAGACTGAATCTGGAATAGGTAAGCAGCTTGGTTTGAAGAAGAAATCAACTGTGGGATCAATTATTAGGAAATGGAAGACATACAAGACCACTGATAATCTCCCTCGATCTGGGGCTCCACGCAAGATCTCACCCCGTGGGGTCAAAATGATCACAAGAACGGAGAGCAAAAATCCCAGAACCACACGGGGGGACCTAGTGAATGACCTGCAGAGAGCTGGGACCAAAGTAACAAAGCCTACCATCAGTAGCACACTATGCCGCCAGGGACTAAAATCCTGCAGTGCCAGACGTGTCCCCCTGCTTAAGCCAGTACATGTTCAGGCCCGTCTGAAGTTTGCTAGAGAGCATTTGGATGATCCAGAAGACGATTGGGAGATTGTCATATGGTCAGATGCAACCAAAGTATAACTTTTTGGTAAAAACTCAACCCGTCGTGTTTGGAGGACAAAGAATGCTGAGATGCATCCAAAGAACACCATACCTATTGTGAAGCATGGGGGTGGAAACATCATGCTTTGGGGCTGTTTTTCTGCAAAGGGACTAAAACGACTGATCCGTGTAAAGGAAAGAATGAATGGGGCCATGTATCGTGAGATTATGAATGAAAACCTCCTTCCATCAGCAAGGGCATTGAAGATGAAACGTAGCTGGGTCTTTCAGCATGACAATGATCCCAAACACACCGCCCGGGCAACGATGGAGTGGCTTTGTAAGAACCCTTCAAGGTCCTGGAGTGGCCTAGCCAGTCCCCAGATCTCAACCCCATAGAAAATATTTTGAGGGAGTTGAAAGTCTGTGTTGCCCAGCAACAGCCCCAAAACATCACTGCTCTAGAGGAGATCTGCATGGAGGAATGGGCCAAAATACCAGCAACAGTGTGTGAAAACCTTGTGAAGACTTACAGAAAACGTTTGACCTCTGTCATTGCAAACAAAGGGTATATAACAAAGTATTGAGATAAACTTTTGTTATTGACCAAATACTTATTTTCCACCATAATTTGCAAATAAATTCATTCAAAATTCTACAATGTGATTTTCTGGATTTCTTTTCTAATTTTGTCTGTCATAGTTGAAGTGTACCTATGATGAAAATTACAGGCCCCTTTTATCTTTTTAAGTGGGAGAACTTGCACAATTGGTGGCTGACTAAATACTTTTTTGCCCCACTGTACATGCTCTTCAACCGATCATTGCCCGCACCTGCCTGCTCATCCAGCATCACTACTCTGGACGGTTCTGACTTAGAATTTGTGGACAATCACAAATACCTAGATGTCTGGTTAGACTGTAAACTCTAATTCCAGACACACATTAAGCATCTCCAATCCAAAATTAAATGTTGAATCGGCTTCCTATTTTGCAACAAAGCATCCTTCACTCCTGCTGCCCTCGCTTCATATTTGTCGCCAAACCCACTGGCTCCAGGTCATCTATAATTCTTTACTTGGTAAAGCCCTGCCTTATCTCAGCTCACTGGTCACCATAGCAGCACGCACCTGTAGCATGCGCTCCAGCAGGTATATTTCACTGGTCACCCCAAAGCCTTTTCCTCATTTGGCCACCTTTCCTTCCAATTCTCTGCTGCCAATGACTAGAACAAATTACAAAAATCACTGAAGCTGGAGACTCATATCTCCCTCACTAACTTTAAAAAGTACTTTGGACGCTAGACTCATATCTCCCTCACTAACTTTAAAAAGGACTTTGGACGCTAGACTCATATCTCCCTCACTAACTTTAAAAAGTACTTTGGACGCTAGACTCATATCTCCCTCACTAACTTTAAAAAGGACTTTGGACGCTAGACTCATATCTCCCTCACTAACTTTAAAAAGTACTTTGGACGCTAGACTCATATCTCCCTCACTAACTTTAAAAAGGACTTTGGACGCTAGACTCATATCTCCCTCCATAACTTTAAAAAGGACTTTGGACGCTAGACTCATATCTCCCTCACTAACTTTAAAAAGGACTTTGGACGCTAGACTCATATCTCCCTCACTAACTTTAAAAAGGACTTTGGACGCTAGACTCATATCTCCCTCACTAACTTTAAAAAGGACTTTGGGCGCTAGACTCATATCTCCCTCACTAACTTTAAAAAGGACTTTGGACGCTAGTGTCCCACCTGGCCATCATATTGTGAAATTGCAAAGCGGGAAATTCAAAATACAAATATTTTCCAAACAAGCAGAGGCATCTGTTATGCAGGTGAATGAGGACACAAAAGCGACTTGGCGAAAACAGAGTCTTTATTCCAGTAAAGGATAAAAGCAATACTCCTGGACAATCAGAGCAGAAAACAAAACATGAAAAAACTTAAATCCACTCGTAGTGACGAGGACAGACTGGAGACTCGACCATTAACTGCAGGTTGCCTCGGGAAGGCACCGACCGTAGCAGACTCAGACACCTGCTCACACGCAGCATCTGAAGGAGACAAGACACGACAGGGCGAGACAAAGACACAGCACAGCGAACATCATACAAGGATCCGACAAGGACAGAAGTGGAAAACAAGGGGAGAAATAGGGACTCTAATCAGAAGACAAAATAGGGAACAGGTGTGAAAAGACTAAATGAGTGAGTTAGGAGAATGAGGAACAGCTGGGAGCAGGAACGGAACGATAGAGAGAGGAGAGAGAGGGAGGGGGAGAGAGAGGGATAGAAAAAGGGAACAAACCTAATAAGACCAGCAAGGGGAAACGAACAGAAGGGAAAGCATAATGACAAGACAATATATGACAAAACATGACAGCATCACAAAAGTCAGAAATAGCGATAAAATAAATCACTAACCTTTGAAGATCTTCTTCTGTTTGTAATCCCAAGGGTCCCAGCTCCATCACAAATGGTTGTTTTGTTTGATAAAGTCCTTCTTGATATCCCAAAAAATCAGTTTAGTTGGTGCGCTTGATTCAGTAATTCAGTTTCCCTTGTTCAAAATGCATACAAATGAATCCCAAAAGTTACCAATAAACTTCATCCAAACAAGTCAAACAACATTTCTAATCAATCCTCAGGTACCCTAATATGTAAATAACCTATCAAATTTAAGATGGAGAATAGTATGTTCATTACCAGAGATGAATAACGAAGTGCGTGCCCTCACCGATGAGCACTACAATACTACAGTCAAAATGGGAGCCACCTGGAAAAACTACAACTGCTAGTTAATTTTTCAAAAAACAATCCTGAATCTCTTTCTGAAGCCTCTTAATGTCTACTGGAAGCCCGAGGAACTGCAATCTGGGAGGTATTCCTTTGATTTTCCATAGACAGCTATTATAATGAGTGTCTAGCTCAAAAAAAAATCCTGGTGGATTCTCCTCAGGTTTTTGCCTGCCATATCGGTTTTGTTATACTCACATACATTATTTTAACAGTTTTAGAAACTTTAGAGTGTTTTCTATCCAATTCTACCAATTATATGCAAATCCTAGCTTTCGGAGCTTTCCTTTGGCACCTCAGTCATCCAAACTTCTGAATACTGCCCTCTAGCCTTAGAAGTTGCATCAGCTGTCAAAACAGCTCACAGATCACTGCATCTGTACATAGCCCATCTGTAAATAGCCCATCTGTAAATAGCCCATTCAACTACCTCATCCCCATATTGTTATTGTTTTATTTTTTTATTGCTCCTTTGCACCCCAGTATCTCTACTTGCACATTCATATTCTGCAAACAAGATTCATAATCTGAAAACAAGACTCCCTAAATTCTATCAGAATATTGATTGTGCTTCCAGGGATGGCAAAACTATGGATCATTGTTATTCTAACTTCCGCTACGCATATAAGGCCCTCCCCTGCCCTCCTTTCGGAAAAGCTGTCCACGACTCCATTTTGTTGCTCCCTGCCTATAGACAGAGACTTAAACAGGAAGCTCCCGTGCACAGGTCTGTTCAACGCTGGTCCGACCAATCTGATTCCACGCTTCAAGATTGCTTCGATCACGTGGACTGGGATATGTTCCACATTGCGTCAAACAACAACATTGACGAATACGCTGATTCGGTGAGCGAGTTTATTAGCAAGTGCATCGGCGATGTCGTTCCCACAGCAACTATTAAAACATTCCCTAACCAGAAACCGTGGATTGATGGCAGTATTCGCGCGAAACTGAAAGCGCGAACCATTGCTTTTAATCAGGGCAAGGTGACCGGAAACATGACCAAATACAAACAGTGTAGCTATTCCCTCCACAAGGCAATCAAACTAGCAATTCAACGGCTCAGTCACAAGAGGTGTGTGGTCTACAGGCAACCACGGATTACAAAAAGAAAATCTTCCCCGTCGCGGACCAGGATGTCTTGCTCCCAGACAGACTAAACAACTTTTTTGCTGGCTTTGAGGACAATACAGTGCCACTGACATGGCCCGCTACCAAAACCTGCAGATTCCCCTTCACTGCAGCCGATGTGAGTAAAACATTAAACATGTTAACCCTCGCAAGGCTGCAGGCCCAGACGGCATCCCAAGCCTCATCCTCAGAGCATGCGCAGACCAGCTGGCTGGTGTGTTTACAGACATATTCAATCAATCCTTATCCCAGTCTGCTGTTCCCACATGCTTCAAGAGGGCCACCATTGTTCCTGTTCCCAAGAAAGCTAAGGTAACTGAGCAAAACGACTGCCCCGTAACACTCACTTCCGTCTACATGAAGTGCTTTGAGAGACTAGTCAAGGACCATATCACCTCCACCCTACCTGACACCCTACACCCACTCCAAATTGCTTACCGCCCCAAAAGGTCCACAGACGTCGCAATCGCAACCACACTGCACACTGCCCTAACCCATCTGGACAAGAGGAATACCTATGTGAGAATGCTGTTCATAGACTACAGCTCAGCATTTAACACCATAGTACCTTCCAAACTCGTCATCAAGCTCGAGACCATGGGTCTCGACCCCGCCCTGTGCAACTGGGTACTGGACTTCCTGATGGGCCGCCCCCAGGTGGTGAGGGTAGGTAACAACATCTCCACCCCGCTGATCATCAACACTGGGGCCCCACAAAGGGTGTGTTCTGAGCACTGTACTCCCTGTTCACCCACGACTGCATGGCCATGCACGCCTCCAACTCAATCATCAAGTTTGCAGACGACACAACAGTGGTAGGCTTGATTACCAACAACGACGAGACGGCCTACAGGGAGGAGGTGAGGGCCCTCGGAGTGTGGTGTCAGGAAAATAACCTTACACTGAACTTCAACAAAACAAAGGAGATGATCGTGGACTTCAGGAAACAGGAGTGGGAGCACCCCCCTATCCACATCGACCGGACAGTAGTGGAGAGGGTAGTAAGTTTTAAGTTCCTCTGCGTACTTAAATGTAATAAATATCACGGACAAACTGAATTGGTCCAAACACACAGACAGCGTTCCTCTCGTGACAAAGAATTGGTCCAAACACACAGACAGCAGGACTCATTGCTATGAGCAGCGCCTCAGCAGCGCCTCTTCAACCTCAGGAGGCTGAGGAAATTCAGCTTGTCACCAAAAGCACTCACAAACTTTTACAGATGCACAATCGAGAGCATCCTGTCGGGCTGTATCACCGGCTGGTACGGCAACTGCTCCGCCCACAACCGTAAGGCTCTCCAGAGGGTAGTGAGGTCTGCACAACGCATCACCGGGGGCAAACTACCTGCCCTCCAGGACACCTACACCACCCGATGTCACAGGAAGGCCAAAAAGATCATCAAGGACAAGCCACTGCCTGTTCACCCCGTTATCATCCAGAAGGCGAGGTCAGTACAGGTGCATCAAAGCAGGGACCAAGAGACTGAAAAACAGCTTCTATCTCAAGGCCATCCAACTGTTAAACAGCCACCACTAACATTGAGTGGCTGCTGCCAACATACTGACTTAACTCCAGCCACTTTAATAATGGAAAAATTGATGTAAAAAATGTATCACTAGCCACTTTAAACAATACCACTTAATATAATGTTTACATACCCTACATTACTCATCTCATATGTACTCGATACCATCTACTGCATCTTGCCTATACTGTTCTGTACCATCACTCATTCATATATTTTTATGTACATATTC
>NC_060185.1:18234585-18389585 GCF_021184085.1 Oncorhynchus gorbuscha
TTAGGGCTGCTGCTGAGGCTCTCTGTAGGAATGTTAAACTACACATAACTGCTGCTGAAGCACTCTGTAGGGATGTTAAACTACACATAACTGCTGCTGAAGCACTCTGTAGGGATGTTAAACTACACATAACTGCTGCTGAAGGCCCTCTGTAGGAATGTTAAACTACACATAACTGCTTCTGAGGACCTCTGTAGGGATGTTAAACTACACATAACTGCTGCTGAAGCACTCTGTAGGGATGTTAAACTACACATAACTGCTGCTGAGGACCTCTGTAGGGATGTTAAACTACACATAACAGCTGCTGAAGCCCTCTGTAGGGATGTTAAACTACACATAACTGCTGCTGAGGCCCTCTGTAGGGATGTTAAACTACACATAACTGCTGCTGAGGCCCTCTGTAGGGATGTTAAACTACACATAACAGCTGCTGAGGACCTCTGTAGGGATGTTAAACTACACATAACAGCTGCTGAGGACCTCTGTAGGGATGTTAAACTACACATAACAGCTGCTGAGGACCTCTGTAGGGATGTTAAACTACACATAACAGCTGCTGAGGACCTCTGTAGGGATGTTAAACTACACATAACTGCTGCTGAGGCCCTCTGTAGGGATGTTAAACTACACATAACAGCTGCTGAGGACCTCTGTAGGGATGTTAAACTACACATAACAGCTGCTGAGGACCTCTGTAGGGATGTTAAACTACACATAACAGCTGCTGAGGACCTCTGTAGGGATGTTAAACTACACATAACAGCTGCTGAGGACCTCTGTAGGGATGTTAAACTACACATAACAGCTGCTGAGGACCTCTGTAGGGATGTTAAACTACACATAACAGCTGCTGAGGACCTCTGTAGGGATGTTAAACTACACATAACAGCTGCTGAGGACCTCTGTAGGGATGTTAAACTACACATAACAGCTGCTGAGGACCTCTGTAGGGATGTTAAACTACACATAACAGCTGCTGAGGACCTCTGTAGGGATGTTAAACTACACATAACAGCTGCTGAGGACCTCTGTAGGGATGTTAAACTACACATAACAGCTGCTGAGGACCTCTGTAGGGATGTTAAACTACACATAACAGCTGCTGAGGACCTCTGTAGGGATGTTAAACTACACATAACAGCTGCTGAGGACCTCTGTAGGGATGTTAAACTACACATAACTGCTGCTGAGGACCTCTGTAGGGATGTTAAACTACACATAACAGCTGCTGAGGACCTCTGTAGGGATGTTAAACTACACATAACTGCTATATGTTGTTGATCTTTATTGTATCAACAAAGTTGGTGGTATCATATTGGTGAGGTTTCCTAAAAGACATGGTGTACAAATAGCAGCAGGAGGGTGCTTCATCTCAGTCCAGGTTCAGGGCCCTGCCCAGTGTCTAATCCCTCGTCATCTCAGCCCAGGTTCAGGGCCCTGCCCAGTGTCTAATCCCTCTTCATCTCAGCCCAGGTTCAAGGCCCGGCCCAGTGTCTAAACCCTCTTCATCTCAGCCCAGGTTCAGGGCCCTGCCCAGTGTCTAATCCCTCTTCATCTCAGCCCAGGTTCAGGGCCCTGCCCAGTGTCTAATCCCTCGTCATCTCAGCCCAGGTTCAAGGCCCTGCCCAGTGTCTAATCCCTCGTCATCTCAGCCCAGGTTCAAGGCCCTGCCCAGTGTCTAATCCCTCTTCATCTCAGCCCAGGTTCAGGGACCTGCCCAGTGTCTAATCCCTCGTCATCTCAGCCCAGGTTCAGGGCCCTGCCCAGTGTCTAATCCCTCTTCATCTCAGCCCAGGTTCAAGGCCCTGCCCAGTGTCTAATCCCTCTTCATCTCAGCCCAGGTTCAGGGACCTGCCCAGTGTTTAATCCCTCTTCATCTCAGCCCAGGTTCAGGGACCTGCCCAGTGTCTAATCCCTCGTCATCTCAGCCCAGGTTCAGGGCCCTGCCCAGTGTCTAATCCCTCTTCATCTCAGCCCAGGTTCAAGGCCCTGCCCAGTGTCTAATCCCTCTTCATCTCAGCCCAGGTTCAGGGACCTGCCCAGTGTCTAATCCCTCTTCATATCAGCCCAGGTTCAGGGACCTGCCCAATGTCTAATCCCTCTTCATCTCAGCCCAGGTTCAGGGCCCTGCCCAGTGTCTAATCCCTCTTCATCTCAGCCCAGGTTCAGGGACCTGCCCAGTGTCTAATCCCTCTTCATCTCAGCCCAGGTTCAGGGTCCTGCCCAGTGTCTAATCCCTCTTCATCTCAGCCCAGGTTCAGGGCCCTGCCCAGTGTCTAATCCCTCTTCATCTCAGTCCAGGTTCAGGGCCCTGCCCAGTGTCTAATCCCTCGTCATCTCAGCCCAGGTTCAGGGATCTGCCCAGTGTCTAATCCCTCGTCATCTCAGCCCAGGTTCAGGGCCCTGCCCAGTGTCTAATCCCTCTTCATCTCAGCCCAGGTTCAAGGCCCTGCCCAGTGTCTAATCCCTCTTCATCTCAGCCCAGGTTCAGGGCCCTGCCCAGTGTCTAATCCCTCGTCATCTCAGCCCAGGTTCAGGGCCCTGCCCAGTGTCTAATCCCTCTTCATCTCAGCCCAGGTTCAGGGCCCTGCCCAGTGTCTAATCCCTCTACATCTCAGCCCAGGTTCAGGGCCCTGCCCAGTGTCTAATCCCTCTTCATCTCAGCCCAGGTTTAGGGCCCTGCCCAGGGTCTAATCCCTCTTCATCCTAGCCCAGGTTCAAGGCACTGCCCAGTGTCTAATCCCTCTTCATCTCAGCCCCGGTTTAGGGCCCTGCCCAGTGTCTAATCCCTCTTCATCCTAGCCCAGGTTCAAGGCCCTGCCCAGTGTCTAATCCCTCTTCATCTCAGCCCAGGTTCAGGGCCCTGCCCGTGCCCAATTTACTGCCTCAAAGCAGCCTCCCTCACTCTGTTTCCCAGACAGGGGTTTATCACGGAAGATAATGGAATCACAGGGGGTGGGGGTGGGGTGTAATCAGAGAGTGATAAATGGATGGAGTAATAAGCAAGTTAGAGAGAGTAAGGAAGGGAGACAGAGAAATCAAATACAAAAGTTGAGAAGGATGGAGGAAGAAGAAAAAAACAAGGAATGTGAGACCAATAAAAAGGGAGGGGTGAGGCAGAAGTTTATAGCAGAGCCTATTGGATTTTCTTTCTGCGTTTACAGCAACACTAACCGTGGTTAGGATCAGGTATATGATGGAGGCTGAGGTTCTACTTCAAGAAACACGTCTGAAAGAACAATGAATGGAGAAAGTGGGGGGGAAAGGGGGAGAGAGAGAGTGGAGTGTATATTTGATTTTGAGTAGTGTGTAAATCTCCATGATACAGAGATTGTGAATAGAATAGGTTGTTCCTGGAATAGGAGACACATCTTCTGAACCTAAAATAACACACTTCTCAGGGCCTTACAAGCACACAGTGTGAGGCAGGACTAGGGTGTGTGTGTGTAGCAGGACATGAAAGCTACACTACGGATGCATAATCGAAACAAATTGCATCACCCTCCTTTAACGAAGCAGTGGATGAGTTACATACTGTGGAGGAGAGGGGAAGTTTGCAGACAAGCGCCGGAGACGTCAGAGAAATCTTTCTCTCTCTCTCTCTCTTGTCTCTCTCTCTCTCTCTCTCTCTGTCTCTCTCTCTCTCTCTCTCTCTCTCTCTCTCTCTCTCTCTCTCTCTCTCTCTCTCTCTCTCTCTCTCTCTCTCTCTCTCTCTCTGTCTTTCTCATGTGTCCCTACTCTCTCTCTCTCTCTCTCTCTCTCTCTCTCTCTGTCTCTCTCTCTCTCTCTCTCTCTCTCTCTCTCTGTCTCTCTCTCTCTCTCTGTCTCTCTCTCTCTGGTCTCTCTGTCTCTCTATCTCTCTCTCTGTCTCTCTCTCTCTCTGTCTCTCTCTCTGTCTCTCTCTCTCTCTCTCTCTCTCTCTCTCTCTCTCTCTCTCTCTCTCTCTCTCTCTCTCTCCTCTCTCTCAGCTCCTGCCTCTATCTCTCTCTCTCTCTCTGTCTCTCTGTCTCTCTGTCTCTCTGTCTCTCTGTCTCTGTCTCTCTCTGTCACTCTCTCTCTCTCTCTCTCTCTCTCTCTCTCTCTGTCTGTCAATCTCTCTCTCTCTCTCTCTCTGTCGCCGTCTGTCTCTCTCTCTCTCTCTGTCTCTCTCTCTCTCTCTCTCTCTCTCTGTCTCTCTCTCTCTTTCTCTGTCTCTCTCTCTCTCTGTCTCTCTCTCTCTCTCTCTCTCTGTCAGCAGTAGGTCTCTCTCTCTCTCTCTCTGTCCTCTCTCTCTCTCTCTCTCTCAATCTCTCTCTCTCTCTCTCTGTCTCTCTCTCTCTTTCTCTGTCTCTCTCTCTCTCTCTGTCCCTCTATCTCTCTCTCTCTCTCTCTGTCTCTCTCTCTGTCTCTCTCTCTCTTTCTCTGTCTCTCTCTCTCTCTCTCTGAAGAGCTGCAGGGTTTTAGGGAGATTAATTGCATACATAACATCAGCACGGAATTGTAACAGTGAGACATGAGTCAGAATTATTAGTTTGATTTGTTGTTGTTGTGTCGTCTGTGTGAGAGATGACCTCCCAGAGGAGTCAGCGGAAACTGATTGTTTATGTGTAGTAATTATGTTAGTAGTGTTTGGCTCTCTACTGTGGAATTGGTATTGTTGAGAGGGCCAAAATAATTAATGGGAAACATTCTTGTGATATGAAAATCAAGTTGCAAATATAATTTTCTGTGTTTTGTCAGCTCTTTTGACAAGCACACACACACACACACACACACACACACACACACACACACACACACACACACACACACACACACACACACACACACACACACACACACACACACACACACACCCTCACATGCACCCAGCAGCTGCAATTTGTTGTTGCAATTATGGACGACACAAACTGAAGCATCCACTCGTTAAAATGTTTGACGGATTTCACGAGATTCCGCTATGTGAATATACATTAATGAGCATCTCTTTCTCTGCCTCTCTGCCTGCATTCTGTTCTCAGTATTCCTGGCGTGTTCTTCTGGCTCTATCTCAAATGTCTATTGCATGTGTGTATAGTACAATTAGGCTTCAAGCATTCTCAGTACAATTAGCCTTTAAGCATTCTCAGTACAATTAGGCTTCAAGCATTCTCATCTCTCCTTCCTCCCTTTCTCTCTCCCTGCAGTCTGTTCGCAGTACTCGCGGGGTGTGTTTGCTATCTTCGGCCTGTACGACAAGCGTTCGGTGCACACCCTGACGTCGTTCTGCAGCGCTCTGCACATCTCCCTGGTCACGCCCAGTTTCCCCACGGAGGGGGAGGGCCAGTTCACCCTGCAGCTCCGCCCCTCTATCAGAGGAGCTCTGCTGTCCCTGCTGGACCATTACGACTGGAGTCGCTTCGTATTCCTCTACACACAGACAGAGGTAACAGATGTTAATCAAACAATACCCAATCAATGAATCAATCAATCAGTCAGTCAGGCAGTAGGTCAACCAGTCAGTTAATCTGTCAGTCAGTCAGTCAATCAATGAATCAATCAATCAGTCAGTCAGGCAGTAGGTCAACCAGTCAGTTAATCTGTCAGTCAGTCAGTCAATCAATGAATCAATCAATCAGTCAGTCAGGCAGTAGGTCAACCAGTCAGTTAATCTGTCAGTCAGTCAGTCAATCAATGAATCAATCAATCAGTCAGTCAGTCAGTAGGTCAACCAGTCAGTTAATCTGTCAGTCAGTCAGTCAATCAATGAATCAATCAATCAGTCAGTCAGGCAGTAGGTCAACCAGTCAGTTAATCTGTCAGTCAGTCAGTCAATCAATGAATCAATCAATCAGTCAGTCAGGCAGTAGGTCAACCAGTCAGTTAATCTGTCAGTCAGTCAATCAATGAATCAATCAATCAGTCAGTCAGGCAGTAGGTCAACCAGTCAGTTAATCTGTCAGTCAGTCAGTCAATCAATGAATCAATCAATCAGTCAGTCAGTCAGTAGGTCAACCAGTCAGTTAATCTGTCAGTCAGTCAGTCAATCAATGAATCAATCAATCAGTCAGTCAGTCAGTAGGTCAACCAGTCAGTTAATCTGTCAGTCAGTCAGTCAATCAATGAATCAATCAATCAGTCAGTCAGGCAGTAGGTCAACCAGTCAGTTAATCTGTCAGTCAGTCAATCAATGAATCAATCAATCAGTCAGTCAGTCAGTAGGTCAACCAGTCAGTTAATCTGTCAGTCAGTCAGTCAATCAATGAATCAATCAATCAGTCAGTCAGGCAGTAGGTCAACCAGTCAGTTAATCTGTCAGTCAGTCAGTCAATCAATGAATCAATCAATCAGTCAGTCAGGCAGTAGGTCAACCAGTCAGTTAATCTGTCAGTCAGTCAGTCAATCAATGAATCAATCAATCAGTCAGTCAGGCAGTAGGTCAACCAGTCAGTTAATCTGTCAGTCAGTCAGTCAATCAATGAATCAATCAATCAGTCAGTCAGGCAGTAGGTCAACCAGTCAGTTAATCTGTCAGTCAGTCAGTCAATCAATGAATCAATCAATCAGTCAGTCAGGCAGTAGGTCAACCAGTCAGTTAATCTGTCAGTCAGTCAATCAATGAATCAATCAATCAGTCAGTCAGGCAGTAGGTCAACCAGTCCGTTAATCTGTCAGTCAGTCAATCAATCAATGAATCAATCAATCAGTCAGTCAGGCAGTAGGTCAACCAGTCAGTTAATCTGTCAGTCAGTCAGTCAATCAATGAATCAATCAATCAGTCAGTCAGGCAGTAGGTCAACCAGTCAGTTAATCTGTCAGTCAGTCAGTCAATCAATGAATCAATCAATCAGTCAGTCAGGCAGTAGGTCAACCAGTCAGTTAATCTGTCAGTCAGTCAGTCAATCAATGAATCAATCAATCAGTCAGTCAGGCAGTAGGTCAACCAGTCAGTTAATCTGTCAGTCAGTCAGTCAATCAATGAATCAATCAATCAGTCAGTCAGTCAGGCAGTAGGTCAACCAGTCAGTTAATCTGTCAGTCAGTCAGTCAATCAATGAATCAATCAATCAGTCAGTCAGTCAGTAGGTCAACCAGTCCGTTAATCTGTCAGTCAGTCAATCAATCTAATCTAATCAATCCAAGGGAAGCAGAAAAGAGGAAAGAGGAAGAGTGGAAAATGGAAGGCAGTGAGCAGGAACTCCGCTCAACCCAGTAATTCACAGAGCTCAACCCAGTCATTCACAGAGCTCAACCCAGTCATTCACAGAGCTCAACCCAGTAATTCACAGAGCTCAACCCAGTCATTCACAGAGCTCAACCCAGTCATTCACAGAGCTCAACCCAGTAATTCACAGAGCTCAACCCAGTAATTCACAGAGCTCAACCCAGTAATTCACGGAGTTTAACCCAGTCATTCACATAGTTCAACCCAGTCATTCACAGAGTTCAACCCAGTCATTCACAGAGTTCAACCCAGTCATTCACAGAGCTCAACCCAGTCATTCACAGAGTTTAACCCAGTCATTCACATAGTTCAACCCAGTCATTCACAGAGCTCAACCCAGTAATTCACAGAGCCCAACCCAGTCATTCACAGAGCTCAACCCAGTAATTCACAGAGCTCAACCCAGTCATTCACAGAGCTCAACCCAGTAATTCACAGAGTTTAACCCAGTCATTCACATAGTTCAACCCAGTCATTCACAGAGCTCAACCCAGTAATTCACAGAGCTCAACCCAGTAATTCACAGAGCTCAACCTAGTAATTCACAGAGTTCAACCCAGTAATTGACATAGTTCAACCCAGTCATTCATTCAGCTCAACCCAGTAATTCACATAGTTCAACCCAGTCATTCATACAGCTCAACCCAGTAATTCACATAGTTCAACCCAGTCATTCATACAGCTCAACCCAGTAATTCACATAGTTCAAACCAGTCATTCATTCAGCTCAACCCAGTAATTCACATAGTTCAACCCAGTCATTCATACAGCTCAACCCAGTAATTCACAGAGCTCAACCCAGTCATTCATACAGCTCAACCCAGTAATTCACATAGTTCAACCCAGTCATTCATACAGCTCAACCCAGTAATTCACACAGCTCAACCCAGTCATTCACACAGCTCAACCCAGTCATTCACACAGCTCAACCCAGTCATTCACACAGCTCAACCCATTCATTAACACAGCTCAACCCAGTCATTCACAGAGCTCAACCCAGTCATTCACACAGCTCAACCCAGTCATTCACACAGCTCAACCCAGTCATTCACACAGCTCAACCCAGTCATTCACACAGCTCAACCCAGTCATTCACACAGCTCAACCCAGTCATTAACTCAGCTTGTTACTGAACTAACCGTGACTGTGATTATCTGTGGAGAGGCT
Organism: Oncorhynchus gorbuscha; assembly: GCF_021184085.1. Taxonomy (NCBI): domain Eukaryota; kingdom Metazoa; phylum Chordata; class Actinopteri; order Salmoniformes; family Salmonidae; genus Oncorhynchus; species Oncorhynchus gorbuscha. The sequence goes on from NC_060185.1 coordinate 18,242,939, forward strand.
GACAGAGATTAAAGTGAGCTTGTTCCCCTTGATGCTGTGTGTGCTGACAGATTGGACACAGCTGATGCCCTCCGCTCCGGACTATCGTCATGGGAATACTCAGCACGGAACCCTAAACCAGACATTCCCACATTCACTCCCCATGCCAGGGTCTCGATGCCCTCTGAGTGGCTAGCAGTGCCAGTCCCGCCACACAATGCATTTTCTCAGTGTGTGTGTGTCTCCCTTCTGCCAGTCTCTCTGTGGCCCGGCTTGGCTAGGTCGACACCAAGGGGATTGTAGGTGCGGTTTCCGCTTCACTCACCCGTGACTCGCCGAGGCAGGGCCGTTCATTAGCATTTCCCATCAGCCCGTGCTGTCGGTAATGTGGTGGAAAATGGGCAGTAAGAGGGATCTGTTTTATGCTCCATGCTCCACAGACAGCATTGCACACACACACACACACACACACACACACACACACACACACACACACACACACACACACACACACACACACACACACACACACACACACACACACACACACACACACACACACACACACATATATATATATATATATATGCACACACACACATATATACAGTGCCTTGCGAAAGTATTCGGCCCCCTTGAACTTTGCGATCTTTTGCCACATTTCAGGCTTCAAACATAAAGATATAAAACTGTAGTGAAGAATCAACAACAAGTGGGACACAATCATGAAGTGGAACAACATTTATTGGATATTTCAAACTTTTTTAACAAATCAAAAACTGAAAAATTGGGCGTGCAAAATTATTCAGCCCCCTTAAGTTAATACTTTGTAGCGCCACCTTCTGCTGCGATTACAGCTGTAAGTCGCTTGGGGTATGTCTCTATCAGTTTTGCACATCGAGAGACTGACATTTTTTCCCATTCCTCCTTGAAAACAGCTCGAGCTCAGTGAGGTTAGATGGAGAGCATTTGTGAACAGCAGTTTTCAGTTCTTTCCACAGATTCTCGATTGGATTCAGGTCTGGACTTTGACTTGGCCATTCTAACACCTGGATATGTTTATTTTTGAAACATTCCATTGTAGATTTTGCTTTATGTTTTGGATCATTGTCTTGTTGGAAGACAAATCTCTGTCCCAGTCTCAGGTCTTTTGCAGACTCCATCAGGTTTTCTTCCAGAATGGTCCTGTATCTGGCTCCATCCACACATCTTCCCATCAATTTTAACCATCTTCCCTGTCCCTGCTGAAGAAAAGCAGGCCCAAACCATGATGCTGCCACCACCATGTTTGACAGTGGGGATGGTGTGTTCAGGGTGATGAGCTGTGTTGCTTTTATGCCAAACATAACATTTTGCATTGTTGCCAAAAAGTTCAATTTTGGTTTCATCTCACCAGAGCACCTTCTTCCACATGTTTGGTGTGTCTCCCAGGTGGCTTGTGGCAAACTTTAAACAACACTTTTTATGGATATCTTTAAGAAATGGCTTTCTTCTTGCCACTCTTCCATAAAGGCCAGATTTGTGCAATATACGACTGATTGTTGTCCTATGGACAGAGTGTCCCATCTCAGCTGTAGATCTCTGCAGTTCATCCAGAGTGATCATGGGCCTCTTGGCTGCATTTCTGATCAGTCTTCTCCTTGTATGAGCTGAAAGTTTAGAGGGACTTGGTAGATTTGCAGTGGTCTGATACTCCTTCCATTTCAGTATTATTGCTTGCACAGTGCTCCTTGGGATGTTTAAAGCTTGGGAAATCTTTTTGTATCCAAATCCGGCTTTAAACTTCTTCACAACAGTATCTCGGACCTGCCTGGTGTGTTCCTTGTTCTTCATGATGCTCTCTGCGCTTTTAACGGACCTCTGAGACTATCACAGTGCAGGTGCATTTATACACACACACACACACACACACGCACACACATATACACACACACACACATACACATGTACACACACACACGCACACACATATACATACATACACACACACATATATATACACACACACATATATACACACACACACGCACACATATATACACACACACACCCGCACACATATATATATACACACACATATACACACACACCCGCACACATATATATACACACACATATACACACACATATATACACACACACACACTCAGATTTAGGTTCCGCAGCTACTGAGGGTTCATCTGTTGTAAAGCTTTTGAAACCGGGAGAAAGGCAGGTGGAAACACACTGAGGATTTTGAAGGCCTGCATGTGTTTTTGACTGGGAAGCTGTGTGCCCATTGGTTCACAAATATCTGTTCCCAAGCCTTCTTTTATGTGTTTATGTGTCACCTGATATTTTGGGTCTATAAAGCTGTATTTTTTTCATTGTTACATTTTTCCTGTTGTCTGTTGTATAGTCAGGGATCGGCTCCAGCCAGGAGACAGACAGACAGACAGACAGACAGACAGACAGACAGACAGACAGACAGACAGACAGACAGACAGACAGACAGACAGACAGACAGACAGACAGACAGACAGACAGACAGACAGACAGACAGACAGACAGACAGACAGACAGACAGACAGACAGACAGACAGACAGACAGACAGACAGACAGACATAGACTGGACACAGACAGACAGACAGGCAGACAGACAGACAGACAGACAGACAGACAGACAGACAGACAGACAGACAGACAGACAGACAGACAGACAGACAGACAGACAGACAGACAGACAGACAGACAGACAGACACAGACACAGACAGACAGACACACAGACACACAGACAGACAGACTGTTAGATAGTCTGGACAGACAGACAGACAGACAGACAGACAGACAGACAGACAGACAGACAGACAGACAGACAGACAGACAGACAGACAGACAGACAGACTGTTAGATAGTCTGGACAGACAGACAGACAGACAGACAGACAGACAGACAGACAGACAGACAGACAGACAGACAGACAGACAGACAGACAGACAGTTAGACAGACAGACAGACAGACAGACAGACTGTTAGATAGTCTGGACAGACAGACAGACAGACAGACAGACAGACAGACAGACAGACAGACAGACAGACAGACAGACAGACAGACAGACAGACAGACAGACAGACAGACAGACAGACAGACAGACAGACAGACAGACAGACTGTTAGATAGTCTGGACAGACAGACAGACAGACAGACAGACAGACAGACAGACAGACAGACAGACAGACAGACAGACAGACAGACAGACAGACAGACAGACAGACAGACAGACAGACAGACAGACAGACAGACAGACTGTTAGATAGTCTGGACAGACAGACAGACAGACAGACAGACAGACAGACAGACAGACAGACAGACAGACAGACAGACAGACAGACAGACAGACAGACAGACAGACAGACAGACAGACAGACAGACAGACTGTTAGATAGTCTGGACAGACAGACAGACAGACAGACAGACAGACAGACAGACAGACAGACAGACAGACAGACAGACAGACAGACAGACAGACAGACAGACAGACAGACAGACAGACAGACAGACAGACAGACAGAACGTCAGACAGACAGACAGACAGACAGACAGACATGCAGAACGTCAGACAGACAGACAGACAGACAGACACGTCAGACAGACGACAGGCAGAACGTCAGACAGACAGACAGACAGACAGACAGACAGACAGACAGACAGACAGGCAGAACGTCAGACAGACAGACAGACCGACAGGCAGAACGTCAGACAGACAGACAGGCCGACAGGCAGAACGTCAGACAGACAGGCAGGCAGAACGTCAGACAGACAGACAGACATACTGTTAGCCTCCAGCTGAGGGGTGTTTACACAGGGACAGCTGTTGTTGATTGCTGCCGGGAGTGTTTGGGGGAACTGTGGACATAATGATGGAAGCATCAGGGTGAGAGAGACAAAGAGTGACAGAAAGACAGAGGGGAGACAGAGGGTGATAGAGAACGGAACAGACAGCAGAGGTGTCAGAGACAGGGGATCAGGACAGTACCTGGGGGCACAGTGACGGGTACTTTAGTGAAGGGTTGCTCTAGACAGACAAGAAGAAAGAGGGCCAGTGAAGGAAGGGGCATCTGGCATTTAGAGTGTTTTGCAATATTTCTGTTTAGTTTGATATTTCCAAAACACTGTTTTTGTTTACTTAAATATTTGATCTATTTGTTTCATCTTCAGCTTAAATTTTCTGAAATGTCATTTTTGGCATTTCTCCAGATTGATGATGTCTGGTTGTCTTTGTGTCTCTGATCTGTTGTCTAGGTTATGCCATCCTACAGGCAATCATGGAGCGAGCAGGTCAAAACGGTTGGCAGGTGAGCACCACATGGGCGCACACATGGGCGCACACAGACACACGCACGCACACACACAGACACACACACACACACACACACACACACAGACACACACACACAGGTTAATTGCTCTGACTCTGTGCAGGTGAGTGCCATCTGCGTGGAGAGTTTCAACGAGGCAGCGTACCGTCGTCTGCTAGAAGACCTGGACCGCCGGCAGGAGAGGAAGTATGTCATCGACCTGGAGCCTGAGAGACTGCAGAGCATTCTAGAACAGGTGAGTCTGAGAGGCTGCAAAGCATTCTAGAACAGGTGAGTCTGAGAGACTGCAAAGCATTCTAGAACAGGTGAGTCTGATGAGAGACTGCAGAGCATTCTAGAACAGGTGAGTCTGATGAGAGATTGCAGAGCATTCTAGAACAGGTGAGTCTGAGAGACTGCAGAGCATTCTAGAACAGGTGAGTCTGAGAGACTGCAGAGCATTCTAGAACAGGTGAGTCTGAGAGACTGCAGAGCATTCTAGAACAGGTGAGTCTGAGAGACTGCAAAGCATTCTAGAACAGGTGAGTCTGAGAGACTGCAAAGCATTCTAGAACAGGTGAGTCTGATGAGAGACTGCAGAGCATTCTAGAACAGGTGAGTCTGATGAGAGACTGCAGAGCATTCTAGAACAGGTGAGTCTGAGAGATTTCAGAGCATTCTAGAACAGGTGAGTCTGATGAGAGACTGCAGAGCATTCTAGAACAGGTGAGTCTGATGAGAGATTGCAGAGCATTCTAGAACAGGTGAGTTTGATGAGAGACTGCGGAGCATTCTAGAACAGGTGAGTCTGAGAGGCTGCAGAGCATTCTAGAACAGGTGAGTCTGAGAGATTTCAGAGCATTCTAGAACAGGTGAGTCTGATGAGAGACTGCAGAGCATTCTAGAACAGGTGAGTCTGAGAGACTGCAGAGCATTCTAGAACAGGTGAGTCTGAGAGATTTCAGAGCATTCTAGAACAGGTGAGTCTGATGAGAGACTGCAGAGCATTCTAGAACAGGTGAGTCTGAGAGATTTCAGAGCATTCTAGAACAGGTGAGTCTGAGAGATTTCAGAGCATTCTAGAACAGGTGAGTCTGAGAGATTTCAGAGCATTCTAGAACAGGTGAGTCTGATGAGAGACTGCAGAGCATTCTAGAACAGGTGAGTCTGAGAGATTTCAGAGCATTCTAGAACAGGTGAGTCTGATGAGAGACTGCAGAGCATTCTAGAACAGGTGACTACAGAACTCAACATCCCACACCCTTACACACACACAATCTCTCTCTCAGCCTTGTGGTCGTTCATACGCATTAGTACCCCTCTCCTCCTCTCTTCACTGAACACAACTACTGACGGCCAGACTGTGACTCTAACAGTTGAGACAGGTATGTCTGTCTGCCTCTTCTCTGCTGCTGTCATCTTTGACCCCAGCTGCAGGGTAATGTCCCATTGGTCAGCCATCTGTCACTACTTCCCTGTGCATGCATCATTTCCTCTTCTGGCCAGGTCTCCCTTCCTGTCTACTGGTCTGACAAATATGGGCAGACACACACCAGCAACTACAAGCACGGACACATGCACAAATACACACACAAACACACACCTGTGCATTGGTCTGCCCAGAAACAGCAGGCTCGGTAGTATTGGCATGGATGGCATCATCAGTCCGACAGAGATTGCTCTCTCTCTCTCAATTTGAAAGGGCTTTATTGTCATGGGAAAATATGTTTACATTGCCAAAGCAAGTGAAATAGATAATGAACAAAAGTGAAATAAACAATAAAAAAAATGTTTAGCACAAAAGTTGTATTTACAACGGTATTTGTTCTTCACTGGTTGCCCTTTTCTTGTGGCAACAGTTGCTGCTGTGATGACACAAGGTGGTATTTCATCCAGTAGATCTTGGAGTTGATCAAAATTGGATATGTTTTCAAATTATTTGTGGGTCTGTGTAATTTGAGAGAAATATGTGTCTCTAATATGGTCATACATTTGGCAGGAGGTTCGGAAGTGCAGCTCAGTTTCCACCTCATGTTGTGGGCAGTGTGCACATGTCTTCTCTTGAGAGCCAGGTCTGCCTACGGCGGCCTTTCTTAATAGCAAGGCTATGCTCACTGAGTCTGTACATGGTCAAAACTTTCCTTAATTTTGGGTCAATCACAGTGGTCAGGTATTCTGCCACTGTGTACACTGTGTTTAGGGCCAAATAGCATTCTACTTTGCTCAGGTATTTTGTTAATTCTTTCCAATGTGTTAAGTAATTCTCTCTCTCTCTCTCTCTCTCTCTCTCTCTCTCTCTCTCTCTCTCTCTCTCTCTCTCTCTCTCTCTCTCTCTCTCTCTCTCTCTCTCTCTGGATTGCCATTCATTTTCTTCTCTTCCTTTCTCCCCTCTCATCCCCTTTCGTTCTCCCCTCTTCTCCTCCTCTATTTTCCTCTTCTCTTCCTCTCTTTCTCCAGGCCGTTAGTGTGGGGAAACATGTCAAAGGCTACCATTACATCTTGGCCAACCTGGTAAGTATGTGTGTGACTTCTTAGTGCATCCCAATAGTCTAAAGTGGTTTCATTTCCATGTCTGCTCCCCTCCTGCTCTCCTTCATCTCTGCTAACATGAACCAACTGAACAAGTGAAAACAAATACCCCAAATATCCCCATCCACATGATATGTTTTTTTAGATTAGTGCAGATGAAAGAGAGGAGATGAGGAGAAGAGTGGAAGGGGGAAGGTTGTGGTATGTACAGAGGGTACAGGCAGGTGGCTGAGGTTTACCTTGTCTCTGAGGAAAATGTGAGTCAACTCTGAGCCAGACAGACAGAACCATGCCTTTGTGAGGAGAATGGTTTGAAGGCACTTCAGACAGTGCATTCCCTTTCTCTCGCCATCCCCCACTCTCTCTCTCTCTCTCTCTCCTCTCTCTCTCTCTCTCTAGCTTGGGAAAAGAAGGTGCATTCCTGTCTCAGAGCTTCCATATTCAGGCAAAGCCAGGGTAATCTTCAAATGCAGTTGTGCCTAACACCTCTCTCTCTCCCTCTCTCTCTCTCTCTTCCTCTCCCTCTCTCTCTCCCCCTTCCTCTCCCTCTCTCTCTCCCCCTTCCTCTCCCTCTCCCTCTCCCTCTCTCTCTCCCCCTTTCCCCCCTCTCCCTCTCCCCCTTCCCCTCCCTCTCCCTCTCTCTCTCTCCCCTCTCTCTCTCCCCTCCCCCTTCTTCTCCCTCTCTTCCTCTCCCTCTCCCTCTCTCTCTCCCCTCCCCCTCCCTCTCCCTCTCCCTCTCTCTTCCTCCCCCTCCCTCTCCCTCTCCCTCTCCTCTCTCTCTCTCTCTCTCTCTCTCTCTCTCTCCCCCTTCCTCTCCCTCTCTCTCTCCCCCTCCCCCCCTTCCTCTCGCTCGCTCTCTTCCCTCTCCCCCTCCCCTCCCTCTCCCTCTCCCTCTCTCTCTCCCTCTCTCTCCACTGTCTCTCTCCCATCAAGGGTTTTAAAGACATATCTCTAGAGAGATTTATGCATGGTGGGGCTAACATCACAGGGTTCCAGTTGGTTGACTTCAGTAAGCCAATAGTCCTCAAACTGATGCAGCGCTGGAACAAACTGGACCAGAGAGAGTACCCAGGCTCTGACATCCCACCCAAGGTACACACACACTCACACTGCTGCAGATGGTTCTAGAATCATGTTGGAGAGAGAACTATTTTCTTCTATCACAGCTCTTTAACCAATCACACTGACTCCGAGAAGCAGCAGGAAACACTCAGCTGTTAGACATAGTGTCCCACCCCTCTCTCTCCCTCTCTCCAAATCAAAGGGCTTTATTGGCATGGGAAACATATGTTACATGGACAAGCAAGTGAAATAGACATTAAATAAAAGTGAAATAAACAATTAAAAATTAACAGTAAGTGTTACACTATGCACAGCTATTTTCACGTCTCTCCAGAGATGTTCGATCGGGTTCAAGTCCAGGCTCTGGCTGGGCCACTCAAGGACATTCAGAGACTTGTCCCAAAGCCACTCCTGCGTTGTCTTGAGTGTGTGCTTTGGGTCGTTGTCCTGTTGGAAGGTGAACCTTCACCCCAGTCGAGGTCCTGAGTACTCTGAAGCAGGTTTTCATCAAGGATCTCTAGGTCTGTCTGATCTCTGTTCATCTTTGCCTCGATCCTGACTAGTCTCCCAGTCCCTGCCACTGAAAAACATCCCTACAGCATGATGCTGTCACCACCGTGATTCACCATAGGGATGGGGCTAGGTTTCCTCCAGACGTGACACTTGGGATTCAGGACAAAGAATTCAATCTTGGTTTCATCAGACCAAATAATCTTGTTTCTCATGGTCTCAAATCAAATCAAATTGTATTTGTCACTTGGCACATACAACAGGTATAGGCCTTACAGTGAAATGCATACTTTAGAGCCCATAACTTGTTATGGCTGCAATCCCACTAACGGTATAAGTGCTCTAGGATGGCTAGCCCTGCCCCAGGATGACAAGCCCTGCCCTAGGATGACCTGCCCCACCCTAGGATGACTAGCCTTGCTCTCTAGGATGACTAGCCTTGCTCTCTAGGATGACTAGCCCTGCGCTAGGATGACTAGCTCTGGCCTATGATGACTAGCCCTGACCTAGGATGACTAGATCCACCCTAGAATGACTAGCTCTACCCTAGGATGACTAGCCCTGCCCTAGGATGACTAGCCCTGCCCTAGGATGACCTGCCCCGCCGTAGGATGACTAGCCTTGCTCTCTAGGATGACTAGCCTTGCTCTCTAGGATGACTAGCCCTGCGCTAGGATGACTAGCTCTGACCTATGATGACTAGCCCTAGCCCTGCCCCAGGATGACTAGCCTTGCCCTAGGATGACAAACTATGCCCTAGGATGACTAGCCCTACCCTAGGATAACTAGCTCTGCCCTATGATGACCAGCTCTGCCCTAGGATGACTAGCCCTGCCCCAGGATGACTAGCCCTGCCCTAGGATGACTAGCTCTGCCCTAGGATGACTAGCTCCAGCCTAGAATGACTAGCTCTGCCCTAGGATGACTAGATCCACCCTAGAATGACTAGCTCTACCCTAGGATGACTAGCTCTGCCCTAGGATGACTAGCCCTGCCCTAGGATGACTAGCCCTGCCCTAGGATGACCTGCCCCACCCTAGGATGACTAGCCTTGCTCTCTAGGATGACTAGCCTTGCTCTCTAGGATGACTAGCCCTGCACTAGGATGACTAGCTCTGGCCTATGATGACTAGCCCTAGCCCTGCCCCAGGATGACTAGCCTTGCCCTAGGATGACAAACTATGCCCTAGGATGACTAGCCCTGCCCTAGGATAACTAGCTCTGCCCTATGATGACCAGCTCTGCCCTAGGATGACTAGCCCTGCCCCAGGATGACTAGCCCTGCCCTAGGATGACTAGCTCTGCCCTAGGATGACTAGCTCTGCCCTAGGATGACTAGCTCTGCCCTAGGATGACTAGCCCTGCCCTAGGATGACTAGCCTTGCCCTAGGATGACCTGCCCCTCCCTAGGATGACTAGCCCTGACCTAGGATGACTAGCCCTGACCTAGGATGACTAGCCCTGACCTAGGATGACTAGCTCTGACCTAGGATGACTATCTCTGCCCTAGGATGACTAGCTCCACCCTAGGATGACTAGCTCCGCCCTAGGATGACTAGCCCTGCCCTAGGATGACTAGCTCTGCCCTAGGATGACTAGCTCTGCCCTAGGATGACTAGCTCTGCCCTAGGATGACTAGCCCTGCCCTATGATGACTAGCTCCACCCTAGGATGACTAGCTCCGCCCTAGGATGACTAGGTCAGTGTAATGGCGTTCTTCGTTTGTGGAAAGAGAGTCGGACCGAAATGCACCGTGGTAGTTACTCATGACTTTAATGAATGAAGAGCGAAACATGAAATAACTTATATATATACAAAAACAACAAACGGAACGAGAAACCTATTACAGCCTAACTGGTGAACACTACACAGAGACAGGAACAATCACCCACGAAATACAAAGCGAAACCAGGCTACCTAAATACGGTTCCCAATCAGAGACAACGAGAATCACCTGACTCTGATTGAGAACTGCCTCAGGCAGCCAAGCCATACAACACCCCTACTCAGCCGCAATCCCAATAATACAAAAAACCCAATACGAAATATACAACAATAAAAACCCATGTCACACCCTGGCCTGACCAAATAATTAAAGAAAACACTAAATACTAAGACCAATGCGTGACAGTCAGTGCCGTTTTTAAATTTAGGGAGGATGTTTTTTTTCATGAGCATGGCCTTATTTCTGTTACACCATATTGGATGACTGTCATTCATATTCCATGTACCCAGCTCAATGTAACATAGATAGGTTTAGGCTACTACATGATACTCAAAATTCCCCTATACCCACCATGAGGTTGCTGCAACCTAGCTTATGAATGAAGGTTTACAACGTACAGTAAGTAGGTGAACACAGGTCGAGAGACACATTTGAGGTGACAGGCAGTGACACATGGACAGACAGTGACATTCAATACCGCCTTGCACACACTTGCCTGCATCTAACTAATATAGGGTGTAATCATTAGTCCAATGTAATACCATTAGTAATACCAAAAGCATACATTGACTTGGAAGAGTTCCAGTGTTGTGTTGGAAAGTCATAGCAAGCTGGCTAACATAGCATCGCTCTGAGCAGGGTGTTTCAGTAGGCTAAACTTGCTTGCTGCATTTGCTAGCTAAGTAAGTGAAACTGAATGTGAGAAAAAAAATGACAATATCTCTCTATTACTCTCTTGCTTCGTCATTTTGGAAGAAATGAATTTGTTCAAAACTGTTCAACTGTTGTCTTTTCTCTCTTTGAGTCAACTACTCACCACATTTTAAACACTGCAGTGCTAGCTAGCTGTAGCTTATGCTTTCTGTACTATATTAATTCTCTGGTCCTTTGATTGGGTGGACAACATGTCAGTTCATGCTACAAGAGCTCTGATAGGCTGGAGCAGGGGCGTAGACAGATTCTTTTGGGAGGGTAGTCCTAGAAAATTGTGGATATTACATTTTTCTACTTCATTGAATTTATTTTGCGACGTGTACCATATATTATTTCGTAATACAATAATTTTATACTAGTACAGGGCACTTGGAGCAACCTCGTTACATATACAAATATTTACCTATCCCAGCATATTAAAATAAGGCAGTAACTTTAGACCAGTTGCCAAATTGCCAACAACAAAAAATTCATCTTCGGACGCACTTTAATCTCAATTGCTAAACAAGCCTATATTTGATGTTACAATTTATACCATGGCAGGTGGTAGTACTATGAAATGGTACCTTACCTTTAATAGACGTATCATAAGGCGTGACCTACATCACAAGGTGCAGCCGGCGAGGCTTTGAGTTGAATATGGTGATGATTTCATCATAATCCAATGGATCTGTCAGTTGACGCTCTAAAGACAGCAAACTGCCGGGCGCTTGTCATTGATGTGCGAAGACGATTTCTTTATCCTAGTTGTTGTTGAGAAAAGTCTCTCCACACTGCATGATGTCATTGGAAGTGTGACAATGATCCTTAACAGAAAGTTTATATTAGGGAAAATATCATCAGGGCAGCTGTCAAGTCCACTCATTATGGAGGAAAAGTCACTCTTTCCCATGATCATTTTGCAACTCTGCTGAATAGAAACAGTGAATTCAGCATCCTCAATTGACATTGCATAATGGTCGCATGTGGTCTTCAGCTGCTCTTTAAGGCCGCAGGTTTGGGATTCTTTGGAAAAGGACGCTGCCGCTTGCATGATCCCGTATGTGTCTTCTTGAAATTCTGAGTTCAACACAGTAATCTGTCTGTCTAGAATATTGTTGCAAAGTTGCCTCAGGTCACTGTCACTCTTTACGCTGGATGTTTTCCAGTGGGGTTTTTTTACAGGCAGTTTTCGCTGCCGTGATGTCCTCACATCCCAATTACTAATATCAGGATTAATCATCATCTCTTTAGTTAGTTAGAACTTTATCAATGTCTCCCCTGAGTTCTCTGAATGGAGAAAAGCTGCTTTTGAGGATTTCAATTAAACCAATACCGTCCATCACAGATAATGGAGACACCTGAAACCCCACCTCTTTAAGGAATACCTAGGATAGGATAAGTAATCCCTCTCACCCCACCCCCCCTAAGTTTTAGATGCACTATTGTTAAGTGACTGTCCCACTGGATGTCATAAGGTGAATGCACCAATTTGTAAGTCGCTCTGGATAAGAGCGTCTGCTAAATGACTTAAATGTAAATGTAAATGTAGAGCTTTGTAATCCCTTCGTAACAAAATCACTAGTGTCAAACAATTGACTAAATGGGACTAACAGGAATAAAAACGTGTTGTTCTGGATTTGTTGTAAGAGGGCATCGGCTTCTAATATGGTTTGTCCACAAGCCTCTGGAGACTCTGCAAGAACCTCTAAAATGGCATCTAGCAGTAACAGCACTTTACTCACAGACCCTGATTTTTAACTCCAACGTATATCCGTGGATCTTTCTAGCTCGATACACGGTCTATCGGGATGCAACTCTTTCTGTACTTCATCAAATCAAATCAAATGTATTTATATAGCCCTTCGTACATCAGCTGATATCTCAAAGTGCTGTACAGAAACCCAGCCTAAAACCCCAAACAGCAAGCAATGCAGGTGTAGAAGCACGGTGGCTAGGAAAAACTCCCTAGAAAGGCCAAAACCTAGGAAGAAACCTAGAGAGGAACCAGGCTATGTGGGGTGGCCAGTCCTCTTCTGGCTGTGCCGGGTGGAGATTATAACAGAACATGGCCAAGATGTTCAAATGTTCATAAATGACCAGCATGGTCGAACAATAACAAGGCAGAACAGTTGAAACTGGAGCAGCAGCACAGTCAGGTGGACCAGGGACAGCAAGGAGTCATCATGTCAGGTAGTCCTGGGGCACGGTCCTAGGGCTCAGGTCCTCCGAGAGAGAGAAAGAAAGAGAGAATTAGAGAGAGCATATGTGGGGTGGCCCGTCCTCTTCTGGCTGTGCCGGGTGGAGATTATAACAGAACATGGCCAAAGATGTTCAAATGTTCATAAATGACCAGCATGGTCGAATAATAGTAAGGCAGAACAGTTGAAACTGGAGCAGCAGCATGGCCAGGTGGACTGGGGACAGCAAGGAGTCATCATGTCAGGTAGTCCTGGGGCATGGTCCTAGGGCTCAGGTCCTCCGAGAGAGAGAAAGAAAGAGAGAAGGAGAGAATTAGAGAACGCACACTTAGATTCACACAGGACACCGAATAGGACAGGAGAAGTACTCCAGATATAACAAACTGACCCTAGCCCCCCGACACAAACTACTGCAGCATAAATACTGGAGGCTGAGACAGGAGGGGACAGGAGACACTGTGGCCCCATCCGAGGAAAACCCCGGACAGGGCCAAACAGGAAGGATATAACCCCACCCACTTTGCCAAAGCACAGCCCCCACACCACTTCATGAATGGAGCATGTCTTTGGGATCCACTCATAAATGTGTGCAGCTGGTTTACTGTGTCAAAGAAAGTACTGACGTCCCGACACAGCTTGCTTAAATGTTTGCTTTAGTAGGACATGTACCCCTCCTCTGTTCCCTGACATTACTGAAGTGCCATCGAAACAAAAACCCACCCAGAGTGGGATCCAACTCCAGGGGTTGCAACACGGACAAATCAGCGGTTTCCATAAACCCAACAGCTCTTTCTTTAATCATTTCAGCATGAATGTATCGGATGCACACAGCAAGAATTTCTAGTTGAGATTGATCTTTATATTCATCTGCTAGTGTGGCAGAATACTTGGAAGGCTCAGAATGAACTTCATCTTTTATTCTCCACAGTAACAATGATGCTGCAACTCCTTCTGAATTTCAGGGCTCAGAAGCGGGGCATTGCGAGGTAGCTCATTAAGCCTGTTTTGTATTTCTGAGTCATACTTTCACATGAAATTGAAGATTTCAAAAAAAGTTACATTTGTTTATTGCCTTTTCGGTTTCTCTATGCCGTCTGAGTGGAATATCCTGCTTTGCACACATTAGGACCCTATCTATGACCACTTTAACATGTACACGGTTTCTTTCTATAAAATCCATGTTTGCATCACCATGTATTTGGTTCAACACAGTACCACGACTTCTAGGCATCACCATGTATTTGATTCAACACAGTCCCATGACTTCTAGGCATCACCATGTATTTGGTTCAACACAGTCCCATGACTTCTAGGCATCACCATGTATTTGGTTCAACACAGTCCCACGACTTCTAGGCATCACCATGTATTTTGTTCAACACAGTCCCGCGACTTTTAGGCATCACCATGTATTTGGTTCAACACAGTCCCACGACTTCTAGGCCCATGGGTCGCCTTGTAGGATTCACATTTTGCAAGGACATTCGAATGAAATGTACTATTTGTCATGTTTTGTCATTAATTATCATGTCTTGTCCCTGTGCTTCCCCTTCTATTCGTTTCCCTCTGCTGATCTTATTAGGTTCTTTCCCTCTTTCTATCCCTCTCTCTCCCCCTCCCTCTCTCACTCTCCCGCTCTCTCTTCTCTCTATCGTTCCATACCTGCTCCCAGCTGTTCCTATTCCCCTAATCATCATTTAGTCTTCCCACACCTGTTCCCGATCCTTTTCCCTGATTAGAGTCCCTATTTCTCTCCTTGTTTTCCGTTCCTGCCCTGTCGGATCCTCATCTATAATTCACCGTGCTGTGTCTATGTTTTGCCCTGTCGTGTCGTGTTTCCCTCAGATGCTGCGTGGTGAGCAGGTGTCTGAGTCTGCTAGGTTCAAGTGCCTTCCCGAGGCAACCTGCAGTTCTCGATCAAGTCTCCAGTCTGTTCTCGTCTTTACGAGTAGTATTATGCTTTTTGTTTTGTAAAGTTTCTTACTGGATTAAAAAACTCTGTTTTCGCCAAGTCGCTTTTGGGTCCTCATTCACCTGCATAACACTATTCCTGTGTTTGCAGCAAGCATTTGTTGTGAGTTTTCAGTTTTTAAATCCATCTCATATAAATCTGAATTTGACATTTGCCCCAGGAAAGTGCCTACAAAGCGTACAACCTTTTGCTTTACTATACTCAATCCACACGAACTGGTCATACCACCTTGAAGAGAAGCAGAGTGATTTGCCATTTATTATACTTGAAGGGAACTTTGCTAGCTTTGGTTGACAGGCAGGTTCATCATCGGCAGACACATCTGTCGGTGGACCTACTGCAGGGTCACCCCCGCCCGCAGTATCAAGAACAAGAGGAGACGGTGGGGTAGGCAAGCATGCCTGGCTCAACGTGGCATTGGATGTTGTGATGGCAATTGCGATTGTTTCTATCCTGACCCCACCTGTTACTGTCTGATTCTGGAAGCTATCAGTAGATTGATCCAAATTATTTTCTGGAACACAATCCTTTGCCTCAGACGTCTTTTTTTGAAATACCTAGCAATCAACATTTGGTTTGCCAATGCTAGAACTACTAAATTAC
The DNA here is from genome assembly GCF_021184085.1 of Oncorhynchus gorbuscha. NCBI lineage: Eukaryota > Metazoa > Chordata > Actinopteri > Salmoniformes > Salmonidae > Oncorhynchus > Oncorhynchus gorbuscha. The sequence continues at coordinate 18,258,773 of NC_060185.1, forward strand.
CTTGGCTGGTGAGTCAATTCCAGTAAACTAGCGTGGTAGAGCTTGCTAGCCTATGCGCTACAAAGTTTAGACACGTGACATTGCCAGGTTGTTGAGGTAAACCCCTGTATTGTAAGTCGCTCTGGATAAGAGCGTCTGCTAAATGACTTAAATGTAAATGTAAATGTATGATTTTTTAAAAATGTAACAAATAGTCGGAAGCCAACTTGATTGTCGCGGACTATTTCTTTGTTACATTATAATAAAATGACCCATAGAAAATACTTCTCACATGCAGTTCTTTTAAAAATGTAATAAAAAATTACACAATTCATATTTTATCATTTCTGGGGCATTTTTGAGGTAGGCCTGAGATCAAACTAGGTAGGCCAAGGCTACGACACTGGGCTGGAGTACGTCTTCCGGAAGTTGTCATAATTACTGTGTAAGTCTATGGAAGGTGGTGAGGCTCATGAGCCTCCGAGTTTTCTATTGAAGTCAATGTATCCAGAGGAGGACGGAAGCTAGCTGTCCTCCAGCTACACCATGGTGCTACCCTACAGACTGCTGTTGAGGCTACTGTAGACCTTCTTTGCAAAATAGTGTGTTTTAATCAGTTATTTGGTGACGTTATTATATTTATTATAGTTTTATCTAAACATAACTTTTTAAATGTCTTGCAATTAAACATTTTGTGAAATTCACTGGAGTGAATGGTCCTCCCCTTCCTCCTCTGGGGAGCCTCCACTGGTGTAAGGGTAGTGTGATTTTGAATTTGTCATACTCAGTATTCTGTTTCTGGAATATGCTATGAAACCAAATGTCATATGCTGACATCAAACCATAGGAGACACCTTTCAAGACCAAAATAACAAACATTTCTCTGTCCAGTCAGCGGGATACAGATGTGTACTTCATTAGTGAATGACAAGGCCCTTTCCGTACAATTAAATGGGCAGCTTTATGTATCATCATCAATCACAATCAATTAGAATGTTAGAACTAAGGACAGGTTGTGTTTTATTAATACCTGTCAAAGAGTATTAAGACTTCCAGGGTCACAGAAGAACAAGCATGTCAGTTCTCAAAGAAAGCCCTGAGAAAATATCAAGAGAAGATCGTCAAAACGGCATGGTATATAACCACCCCAACACACAGAGTGAGAAAGGAAAGGAAGACATGTCAGAGTGACACTGACCTGATGTGAAGTTCGTCCCCTGAGTTTATCATCCCCTCATCCTTCCTCTCCTCCTCTTCTCTTCTCCTCCTCAGTTTGGTCTCTGTCACCATGTGAATGTTTCCTGCTATGGCTTTGACTGCCTCTGTAGCAGTGTGTGTGTGTGTGTGTGTGTGTGTGTGTGTGTGTGTGTGTGTGTGTGTGTGTGTGTGTGTGTGTGTGTGTGTGTGTGTGTGTGTGTGTGTGTGTGTGTGTGTGTGTGTGTGTGTGTGTGTGTGTGTGTGTGTGTGTGTGTGTTGTGAGGTCTCCCTGCTGTGTGTGTGAATACCTCCATAGTGCTATGTGTCTTACCTGTTACAGAGCTGTCAGTCAGATAAGATAAGAACTCCTCATCTCTCAAATCATGATCTTACCGCCGCAGATGGGTCTCATGGGGATCCATTCATTCACATAGATGGGACTTATTTTGTACATAACTAATCCAGTGTTTTGTTACGAGAGGAACCCATAGCATGAAACAGGCATTTCCTGATTCCTAAAACAGGCATCATCTGTTAATAAAGGCTCTACGCTGTTGATGTAAAATCATCTAATATACTCTTTCTCCCTCCCCCTTTTCCTCCTCTTCCTCTCTTCTCTCTCCCCAGTACACCTCGTCTCTGACATATGATGGGGTGTTGGTGATGGCCGAGGCCTTCAGGAACCTGCGTCGTCAGAAGATAGACATCTCCCGTAGAGGAAATGCTGGAGACTGTCTGGCCAACCCAGCTGCTCCCTGGAACCAGGGCATAGACATGGAACGCACACTCAAACAGGTAATCTTTGGTCCTTTGTGTCCTTATTGTTCTATGTTCTGACCTGTGTTCTCTGTTGTCCTGTCTCCAGGTGCGTATCCAGGGTCTAACAGGTAACATCCAGTTTGACCACTACGGCCGCAGAGTCAACTACACCATGGACATGTTTGAACTGAAGAGCAACGGACCACAACGGGTAGGAATAGACACACAGACATGTCGGAGATGTTATTTGGGCTTCATGAAAATGCAGTTTTGTCTACTTTTCACCTCTCCCTTTCCTCTCTCAGATTGGCTACTGGAACGACATTGACAAACTGGTTCTGGTCCAGAATGAGGTGCTGTTGTCTAACGACAGCACAAACATTGAGAACAGGACAGTCGTCGTGACAACTATCATGGTAATGTACTCCTCTGCCTCCTCTCCTTTCCTCAATCACACAGAAGATGCATCCCAACAGTCTAAAACGGCTTCCTAATTATTATTTTTTAGGCAAGTCCTCAACTCCTGTCCTCAACTCCTGTCCATCTGTACTGATATTAAACAACTTGAAAGGTGGAAAGCCAATGTTCTGTAGGAATCGACTACGCTGTTTTCGCAAATCAGTACAGATGACGGAGAGGAGGATCTGTTGTGCTGTTGACATGCACCCATATTGAATTAGAGAGCAGAGGGCCCACAGGACCTCTTGTGGTCAGAGCTGGTAGTGACACCAGTGTGTATCTCAGTGTCCCTAAGGGTATTGTAGCAGTACCACGTCATAGTGAGGGAGGAGAGAGTAGGGGACTGTAAGAGAGGAATCAGACTTGTCACTGGCAGGTTGTCTTTATATTGATTTGGTTTTCGTTGACGTCATCTGTCAAGTGTGAAAGAGAGAGGAGTTTTAGTCCTTTTACCTTTTCTCATGTCTGTCCCCCTTCTCTCTATGGACGTCACTCTCTCCCTCTTTCTCTCTCTCCCTCTCTCCCCTTCTACCTCTTTCTCTCTCTCCCTCCCTCCCCTTCTACCGCTTTCTCTCTCTCCCTCTTTCTCCTTCTCCCTCTCTCCCCTTCTACCTCTTTCTCTCTCTCCCTCCCTCCCCTTCTACCTCTTTCTCTCTCTCCCTCTTTCTCCCTCTCTCCCCTTCTACCTCTTTCTCTCTCTCCCTCCCTCCCCTTCTACCTCTTTCTCTCTCTTCCTCCCTCCCCTTCTACCTCTTTCTCTCTCTTCCTCCCACTCCTTCTTTCTTTCTTTCCCTCAAACCATCCCCCTCTTTCTCCCTCTCTCTCCCTACCTCTCCCTCTCTCTTCCTCCCTCCACCTCAATATTTTCCTCCCTCTTCCTTTTTCTCCCTCCCTCCCCTCTCCCTCTTTCTCCCCCCCCTCTCCCTCCTTCTCTCTCTGGATGATCTATGTCCCTGTCAGATGGCCATGGCTAATGTTACCTCAGCCACCTCCTCCTCTTTACAGCCACTGACGAGGAAGCCTCTGCTACGACACTGAAGACTTACAGTACAGACAGAAACACAGACAGACGGGAGATGGACTCACAGAAGGACTCACACTGACAGACAGAGCCACTGAGACTCTAGCTCTCTATCGCTCTGTAATTATATAGTAGCGGCATTGAGAGAAGAGGAATCACACAGATGAAGAGACCTATCTATCTATCTATCTATCTATCCATCTGTCTGTAATTCTGCTTTGTCATGACTTGACTTTTTCTCCTCTGTGAACTGGGGGAACTGTAGACAAAAAAAAACAAGTTTTAATATTTTGGTGATTATCGTTTTAGATGTTCAGGGAATTAGAATGGAATTGTGTCCCAAAATGCTGAGAAAAAGGCACAGATCAGACAGCGGCCAGTCGTACAGAAACACAAACAGATCAGACAGGGGCCAGTTGTACAGAAACACACACAGATCAGACAGCGGCCAGTTGTACAGAAACACACACAGATCAGACAGGGGCCAGTTGTACAGAAACACAAACAGCCAGTTGTACAGAAACACACACAGATCAGACAGCGGCCAGTTGTACAGAAACACACACAGATCAGACAGGGGCCAGTTGTACAGAAACACACACAGATCAGACAGCGGCCAGTTGTACAGAAACACACACAGATCAGACAGCGGCCAGTTGTACAGAAACACCCACAGATCAGACAGCGGCCAGTTGTACAGAAACACACACAGATCAGACAGCGGCCAGTTGTACAGAAACACACACAGATCAGACAGCGGCCAGTTGTACAGAAACACACACAGATCAGACAGCGGCCAGTTGTACAGAAACACACACAGATCAGACAGCGGCCAGTTGTACAGAAACACACACAGATCAGACAGCGGCCAGTTGTACAGAAAACACACAGATCACAGATCAGACAGCGGCCAGTTGTACAGAAACACACACAGATCAGACAGCGGCCAGTTGTACAGAAACACACACAGATCAGACAGCGGCCAGTTGTACAGAAACACACACAGATCAGACAGCGGCCAGTTGTACAGAAAAACACAGATCAGACAGCCATACAGAAACACACACAGATCAGACAGCGGCCAGTTGTACAGAAACACACACAGATCAGACAGCGGCCAGTTGTACAGAAACACACACAGATCAGACAGCGGCCAGTTGTACAGAAACACACACAGATCAGACAGCGGCCAGTCGTATAGAAACACACCCACACAGAGTGTATACTGTCACACACACACATTCACACACTGCGTACTTTCTCACAGATGCATACACAAACACAACCCCAACACACTGACATAATCACAGTCTCAAACAAACACACCCTGACAGTCACAAAAACACAATTTCAAAAATGTACACAGGCATAGACACACCCTCAATTGTAAAGAGCAACACAATCACACACACTCATGCACACGCTTGTGTGCAAATGCTACTATGAGTGAGTGTGTGTGTGTGTGTGTGAGTGTGTTTGTGTGTGTGTGTGTGAGTGTGTTTGTGTGTGTGTGTGCTAGATGCAGCGTGTTGTCAGTGATGGCTGTATTTAATATTCCATCATCATGACGACGTGCCTGTTAGCCACCCCACTGCTGAGAGTCATCACATGTCCTCACGCCCCCTGCAGATAGCAGCTCTAGTCATTCTGTTTCTATGGTGTTCTCTGAAGACTGCATGAGGGACTGTGTTACTTCATGGTCTCCCATCATCTACATTGTTCTATTCTACAGTGGCTTACGAAAGTATTCACCCCCTTGGCATTTTTCCTATTTTTTTGCCTGACAACCTGGAATTTAAAAAATATATTTTAGGGGGTTGTATCATTTGATTTACACAACATGCCTACAACTTTGAAGATGCAAAATATTTTTGATTGTGAAATAAATAATAAATAAGACAAAAAAGAAAATGAAAACTTGAGCGTACATAACTATTCACCCCCCCAAAGTCAATACCTTGTAGAGCCACCTTTTGCAGAAATACAGCTGCAAATCTCTTGGGGTATGTCTTTATAAGCTTCGCACATCTAGCCACTGGGATTTTGGCCCATTCTTCAAGGCAAAACTGCTCCAGCTCCTTCAAGTTGGACAGGTTCCGCTGGTGTACAACAATCTTTAAGTCATACCACAGATTCTCCATTGGATTGAGGTCTGGGCTTTGAATAGGCCATTCCAAGGCATTTAAATGTTTCCTCTTAAACTCTCTGGGAAATGTGGGATGCTAGCGTCCCACCTGGCCAAAAGCCAGGGAAAATGCAGAGCTCCAAATTCAAATAAATTACTATAAAAATCAAACCTTCATTAAATCACACATGCAAGATAGCAAATTAAAGCTACACTTGTTGTGAATCCAGCCAACATATCAGATACCAAAAAGGCTTTTCGGCGAAAGCAAACGATGCTATTATCTGAGGATAGCACCTCTGTAAACAAAGAGAGAAACCATATTTTAAGCCTGCAGGCGCGATACAAAACGTAGAAATAACAATATAATTCATGCCTTACCTTTGACGAGCTTCTTTTGTTGGCACTCCAATATGTCCCATAAACATCACAAATAGTCCTTTTGTTCGATTAATTCCATCAATATATATCCAAAATGTCAATTTATTTGGCTCGATTGATCCAGAAAAATGCCGGTTCCAACTTGCGCAACGTGACTAAAAAATAACTCAAAAGTTACCTGTAAACTTTGCCAAAACATTTCAAACTACTTTTGTAATACAACTTTACGTATTTTTTTAACGTAAATATTTGATAAAATTGAAGACAGGATGATCTGTATTCACTACAGGAGGAAAACAAACTGTAGCTAGCTTTCTGGTCATGCGCCTCTATCTAACAGTACACTTCAAGTGACCTTCGTTCAGGATGGCCGTACTTCTTCATTACACAAAGGAATAACATCAACCAATTTCTAATGACTTTTGACATCCAGTGGAAGCTTTGGTCATTTTATTGCCTCTAATTAATGCCCTCCTTGCCTCGTCCGTGAGTTTTTTTGGGCGGCCCTCTCTTGGCAGGTTTGTTTTCTTTCCATTTTTTAATAATGGATTTAACTTCTTGGTGCACCCATCCCGTTACCGGGATCATTTTCAGCAATATCCACTGAATTGCAGAGCGCGAAATTCAAATTAAATTACAAAAAATATTTAATTTTCATGAAATCACAAGTGCAATATAGAAAAACACAGCTTAGCTTGTTGTTAATCCACCTGGCGTGTCACATTTCAATAAAGCTTTTCGGCGAAAGCATACCAAGCGTTAATGTAAGAACATCTCTCTCAGTAGACAAAATATTACAAACAGCTAGCAGCCAAGTAGATTGGTCACGAAAGTCAGAAAAGCAATAAATTAAATCGCTTACGGATATTTGCACTCACGAGACTCCCAGTTACACAATAAATGTTCCTTTTGTTCCATAAAGATTATTTTAAAATCCTAAATACCTCCATTTGTTTGGCGCATTAAGTTCAAAAATCAACCTTTATGATCAACCAAAATGACCTTTATTTCCTTTGTTTTGTCATTATTTAGTATGGTCAGGGCGTGAGTTGGGGTGGGCAGTCAATGTTTTGTTTTCTATGATTTGGGGGATTTCTATGTTTCGGCCTAGTATGGTTCTCAATCAAAGGCAGGTGTCATTAGTTGTCTCTGATTGAGAATCATACTTAGGTAGCCTGGGTTTCACTGTTTGTTTGTGGGTGATTGTCTATGTTAGTTGCTTGTGTCAGCACAGTTCTTATGATAGCTTCACGGTCGTTATTGGTTTATTGTTTTTGTACAGTTTACTTCGTGTTTTTTGCCATCTATTAAATGATGCATTCACACCACGCTGCGCTTTGGTCTGCTTCTTACGACGATCGTGACACCTAATCTGACAATTATATGCATATTCTATTTTCTGGGCCTGGGAAATAGTGAGTTTCAAATGGGTGTGTTTTTTTAGCCAAAAATGAAAATACTGCCTCCTACACTCAAGAAGTTAATGGTGCTCCGTGGGATGTTCAAAGCTTCTGACATTTTTTTATAACCCAACCCTGATCTGTACTTCTCCACAACTTTGTCCCTGACCTGTTTGGAGAGCTCCTTGGTCTTCACGGTGCCACTTGCTTGATGGTGCCCCTTGCTTAGTGGTGTTGGAGACTCTGGGGCCTTTCAGAACAGGTGTATATATACGGAGAGCATGTGACAAATCATGTGACACTTGGATTGCATTATTAGATTAGACAGTTAGATTGAAATTATTTAACTAATTATGTGACTTCTGAAGGTAATTGGTTGCACCAGATCTTATTTAGGGTCTTCATATTAAAGGGGGTGAATACATATTAAAGAGGGTGAATACATATTAAAGGGGGTGAATACATATTAAAGGGGGTGAATACATATGCACACACCACTTTTGCATTTCTTATTTTTGTAGAATCTTTTTAAACAAGTTATTTTTTCAGTTTCACTTCACCAAGTTGGAGTATTTTCTGTCCATTACATGAAATCCAAATAAAAATCCATTTAAATTACAGGTTGTAATGCATCAAAATAGGAAAAACGCCAAGGGGATTAATACTTTTGCAAGGAACTGTAGATGCATCTGCAGCTAGTCTGTTGTCCCTGATGTTGAAGTTTCAGGAACTCTGGTTAACGTATTATGTTGTACTGGATATTGTATTGGCTGGCTGCATAATTAAGCTCAGGCTTGTGCTCAGTTCCATTTTTAATTCTGGCCAATTCATAAAGTAAATCAAATTCTAATTCTACATTTTTCTAATTGAAAATGATTGAAATTGGAATTTCAGTGTACCTCCTGAATTTAAATGGAATTGGCCCCAACCCTGATTAGGAGCTCTCTCTCTTTCTGGTTTCTCTGCTGATGTTCCACTGTTTCATGTCTTATCTACCTGAACCCTTCACCACTAAAGCTTCTCTTCTCTCTCTCTCTCTCTCTCTCTCTCTCTCTCTCTCTCTCTCTCTCTCTCTCTCTCTCTCTCTCTCTCTCTCTCTTCTCTCTCTCTCTCTCTCTCTCTCTCTCTCTCTCTCTCTCTCTCTCTCTCTCTCTCTCTCTCTCTCTCTCTCTCTCTCTCTATCAGCCCTGTCTTTCCTCTCTCTCTCTTCTCCCCATAAAACCACCCTCTCTTGCCATCTCTACACACTCTCAGCCCTGTCATTCCTCCCTCCTTTCCTCTCTCCCTCTTCCCACATCCTCATGTAAGACATCTGACAAGGTGTTCAGCATCAGAGAAAAACTTCACTTGCCCAATATCCCTCTGTGTACCTGCACCGAGACTAAACACACCGCAATAACACACACACAAACACACTGTGACAAAAGAGTCTGCGACAAACTGATAACAAAACTATAAGGGGTTTAAACATGAAATAATCCACTGTTGGCAAAACCCCAAGCGGTTTGTGTGTTTGTGTGTGTGTATACTATCACTGCTAAACACTCTACAAAGTCACCTATTCTGATGTCAAACTGTTGCCCTTTTTATATGCTAATATTTTCAGAAAAGTGAGGCAGGGTTAAGAAGAGACTTATCCAAAGTCATAAGTAGACCAAAATCAAGCTGAGCCCATGTTCTATCTACACCATCTGTTCTCTAGATCCTCATGTACAGTACAGTACAGTACAGTACAGTACAGTACAGTACAGTACAGTACAGTACAGTACAGTACAGTACAGTACAGTACAGTACAGTACAGTACAGTACGTCAGAATTCAATTTTATGATCTGCAATTTTGTACCATCTAATAAAATGGAATAACATGTTCACAACAGATGGCGTGGAATATGAACTCATCTCGGGTTTAGATTGTTGATGAGATATGATGTTGGTGTTGTCTATGCCGTTAAGACCTACAATTGAAGTCGGAATTTACGTACACCTTAGCCAAATATAGTTTTTCACAATTCCTGACATTTAATTAATCTGAGTAAAAATTCCCAGTCTTAGGTTAGTTAGGATCACCACTTTATTTTAAGAATGTGAAATGTCAGAATGATAGTAGAGAAAATGATTTATTTCAGGGCTTTTTTCCCATCAAATTCCCAGTGGGTCAGAAGTTTACACACACTCAATTAGTATTTGGTAGCATTGCCTTTAAATTGCTTGGGTCAAACATTGGGTAGCTTGGGTCAAACATTTCAGGTAGCTTTCCACAAGCTTCCCACAATAATTTGGGTGAATGTTGGCCCAGTCCTCCTGACAGAGCTGGTGTAACTGTGTCAGGTTTGTAGGCCTCTTTGCTCGCACACACTTTTTCAGTTCTGCTCACAAATTCTCTATAGGATTGAGGTCAGGGCTTTGTAATGGCCATTCCAATACCTTGACTTTGTTGCCATTTTGCCACAACTTTGGAAGTATGCTTGGACTCATTGTCCATTTGGAAGACCCATTTGCGACCAAGCTTTAACTTGCTGATATATGTCTTGAGATGTTGCTTCAATATATCCACAAAATGTTCCTTCTCATGATACTATCTATTTTGTGAAGTGCACCAGTCCCTCCTGCAGCAAAGCACCCGCAGGACATGAAGCTGCCACCTCCGTGCTTCACGGTTGGGATGTGGTTCTTCGGCTTGCAAGCTTCCACCTTTTTCCTCCAAACATTTCAATGGTCATTATGGCCAAACAGTTCTATTTTTGTTTCATCAGACCAGAGGACATTTCACCAAAAAGTAAAAAGTATGATCTTTGTCCCCATGTGCAGTTGCAAGCTGTGGTCTGGCTTTTTTATGGCGGTTTTGGAAGAGTGGCTTCTTCTTTGCTAAGCGGCTTTTCAGGTTATGTCGATATAGTACTCGTTTTACTTTGGATATAAATACTTTTGAACATGTTTCCTCCAGCATCTTCACAAGGTCCTTTGCTGTTGTTCTGGGATTGATTTGCACTTTTCGAAACCAAAGTACGTTAATCTCTAGGAGACAGAACGCGTCTCCTTCCTGAGAGGTATGACGGCTGTGTGGTCCCATGGTGTTTATACTTGTGTACTATTGTTTGTACAGATGAACGTGGTACCTTCAGGCATTTGGAAATTGCTCCCAAGGATGAAGCAGACTTGTGGAGGTCTACCATTTTTTCTGAGGTCTTGGCTGATTTCTTTTGATTTTCCCATGATGTCAAGCAAAGAGGCACTGGGTTTGAAGGTAGGCCTTGAAATACATCCACAGGTTCACCTCCAATTGACTCAAATGATGTAAATTAGCCCATCAGAAGCTTCTAAAGCCTTAACATCATTTTCTGGAGTTGTCCAAGCTGTTTAAAGGCACAGTCAACTTAGTGTATGTAAACTTCTGACACACTGGAATTGTGATACAGTGAATTATAAGTGAAATAATCTGTCTGTATACAATTGTTGGAAAAATTACTTGTGTCATGCACAAAGTAGATGTCCTAACCGACCCGCCAAAACTATAGTTTGTTTACAATACATTTGTGGAATGGGTTGAAAAATGAGTTTTAATAACTCCAACGTAAGTGTATGTAAACTTCTAACTTCAACTGTAAGTCTGACGGTTGGAGCAGCACTGCTATGTTTGGGAGAATCTCTGATTGAGTTCGTGATTTCATTAAGAGTGATTCATGTTGAGTTATTGGAGAGAGAGAGAGATCCCAGGGGGCTGCTGATGTGTGTATGATAACGAGGTTTAGAAAAAGACACCTGCTTTGATGCTTGGACAACATGTACATGTGACATTTAAGATAATGGAAATTCTATTGATGTTTAGATACTTGATTAATGCAAGTATATTCCTGTAAGGCTTGAGATCCATGTGAGTAAATCTGATATTCACACAACTCTCCCATTTACATTGAGTTACAGTATACACACCTCAAGTTAGGACATAGTCCATTATGCCATAAGAGTTGGTTCTTTGTGATATCATTCTAGACCAATGGTATGTGACAGATACCACTCTACTGTAATATTATTATAGATATGGCATGTACATTAACTGATACAACGTCAACATGTGACTGATACAACGTCATCATGTAACTGATACCACTACTGTAATATTATTATAGATATGGCAAGTACATTAACTGATACAACGTCAACATGTGACTGATACAACATCATCGTCTAACTGATACAACGTCATCGTGTGACTGATACAACGTCATCGTGTAACTGATACAACGTCATCGTGTAACTGATACAACATCATCGTGTAACTGATACAACGTCATCATGTGACTGATACAACGTCAACGTGTGACTGATACAACGTCATCGTGTAACTGATACAACGTCATCGTGTGACTGATACAACGTCATCATGTAACTGATACAAGGCCATCGTGTAACTGATACAACGTCATCGTGTGACTGATACAACGTCAACGTGTGACTGATACAACGTCATCGTGTGACTGATACAACGTCAACGTGTAACTGATACAACGTCAACGTGTAACTTATACAACGTCAACGTGTAACTGATACAGCGTCATCATGTAACTGATACAGCGTCATCATGTAACTGATACAACGTCATCATGTGACTGATACAACGTCAACGTGTAACTGATACAACGTCATCATGTGACTGATACAGCGTCATCATGTGACTGATACAACGTCAACGTGTAACTGATACAACGTCATCATGTGACTGATACAGCGTCATCATGTGACTGATACAGCGTCATCATGTGACTGATACAACGTCAACATGTAACTGATACAGCGTCATCATGTAACTGATACAACGTCAACATGTAACTGATACAACGTCATCATGTAACTGATACAACGTCAACATGTAACTGATACAACGTCAACATGTAACTGATACAACGTCAACATGTAACTGATACAACGTCATCATGTAACTGATACAACATCATCATGTAACTGATACAACGTCAACATGTAACTGATACAACATCAACGTGTAACTGATACAGCGTCAACGAACCTCTAAAGATGTTATGCATTTGTATTTCCCCCTTTTTAATTTTGCAATAATGTAATGTTTCATTTATTGTGACCTATTTACCTGTGCACTTTATTCTGGCAGGTCCCATGGTGAGCCGGGGATGGAGTCTCTTGAAATGTATCCATTTTCATAAATGAAAACGTGTAAATGGATTTGATTTTAAATGTAAATCACATAGTGTTTATATAGCTATTTCAATTCATTTGATATATGTATAAACCATTTTGAAAGCCTATGCGTGAATACTATATTAGCTTCCTTTCATACCTTCATTCATCTGAATCTGGAAGTTTAATCTGCTACACCAGAGGATTGTTCTGTAGACTAGAGGGGGGGTCCTCAGGATGTTTACCACCTGGGCGTCTCTCTGGAACCACAAGCTCCTGATGGATGCGTGTGTTAGTCAGGGTCTGTGCGCGCGTGCGTGCGTGTGTGTGTGTGTGTGTGTGTGTGTGTGTGTGTGTGTGTGTGTGTGTGTGTGTGTGTGTGTGTGTGTGTGTGTGTGTGTGTGTGTGTGTGTGTGTGTGTGTGTGTGTGTGTGTGTGTGTGTGTGTGTGTGTGTCTTGCTTGCTTGCGTGTTTGTGTTTTCCTACTACTAATTTCTCCTGTTTGAGGTATAAAGGTTCTCTCCAGACAGAGCACCTTCCCTGTGTATCTACCTCTAGACCCGTTCCCTCTCTGCTCTGTAGCTGGTTACCTCTCTCTTCTACTTTTCTATTAATCAGTTGTTATTTTTAAGATACATCATCTGTGTGGAGTCAGCCAGGGAACATAAACTTGGCACCAATCACAGACCATAAGGATATACAGTACCTTGCAAAAGTATTCACCCCTCTTGGCATTTTCCTATTTTGTTGCATTACAACCTGTCATTTAAATTGATTTTTTATTTGGATTTCATGTAATGGACATACACAAAATAGTCCAAATTTAGTTTAAAAATTCAACAACAAAAAATAATGGAAAAGTGGTGAGTGCACATTTCCTTTGCTATGAAGCCCCTAAATAAGATCTGGTGCAACCAATTACTTTCAGAAGTCACATAATTAGTTAAATAATTTCAATCTAACTGACAAATCTAATAATGCAATCTAAGTGTCACATGATTTGTCACATGATCTCCATATATATACACCTGTTCTGAAAGGCCCCACAATCTCCAACACCACTAAGCAAGGGGCACCATCAAGCAAGCGGCACCATGAAGACCACGGAGCTCTACAAACAGGTCAGGGACAAAGTTGTGGAGAAGTACAGATCAGGGTTGGGTTCTAAAAAAATATCAGATACATTGAACAACCCAACAGAGCACAATTAAAACCATTATTAAACAATGGAAGGAATATGGCACCACAACAAACCTGCTAAAAGAGGGACGCCCACCAAAACTCACGGACCAGGCAGGAGGGTATTGATCAGAGAGGCAACAAAGAGACCAAAGATAACCCTGAAAGAGCTGCAAAGCTCCACAGCAGAGATTGGAGTGTCTGTCCATAGGACCACTTTAAGCTGTACACTCCACAGAGCTGGGCTTTACGGAAGAGTGGCCAGAAAAAAAGCCATTGCTTAAAGAAAAAATATGAAGATGAGACTAAAATTGAGCTTTTTGGCCATCAAGGAAAACACTATTTCTGGCGCAAACCCAACACTTCACATCACCCCGAGAACACCATCCCCACAGGGAAGCGTGATGGTGGCAGAATCATGCTGTGGGGATGTTTTTCATCAGCAGGGACTGGGAAACTGGTCAGAATTTAAGGAATGATGGGTGGCGCTAAAAACAGGGAAACCTGTTTCAGTCTTCCAGAGATTTGAGACTGGGACGGAGGTTCACCTTCCTGCAGGGCAATGACCCTAAGCATATTGCTAAAGCAAAACTCAAGTGGTTTAAGGGGAAACATTTAAATGTCTTGGAATGGCCTATTCAAGGCCCAGACCTCAATCCAATGGAGAATCTGTGGTATGACTTAAAGATTGCTCTACCCCAGCAGAACCCATCCAACTTGAAGTAGCTGGAGCAGTTTTGCCATAATGAATGGGCAAAAAATGTAGTGGCTAGATATGCAAAGCTTATAGAGACATACCCAAAGAGACTTGCAGCTGTAATTGCTGCAAAAGGTGGCTCTAGATAGTATTGACTTTGGGGGGTGAATAGTTATGCACGCTCAAGTTTTCTGTTTTTTTCTTATTTCTTGTTTGTTTCACAATAAAAAATATTTAGCATCATCAAAGTGGTAAGCATGTTGTGTTAATCAAATGAGACAAACCCCCTAAAATCAATTTTAATTCCAGGTTGTCAGGCAACAAAATAGGAAAAATGCCAAGGTGGTAAATAATTTTGCAAGCCACTGCAACACACTGCTCATCACACAGTGGCCTTTTAAAATGTTCTTTGGTTGCCATAAAATGTCTCTCCTGTCTCCATCAATGCAATCCTGTCATCCAGTGGAGGCTTTGGCTCTGGCTGCATGCCATTCCAAAAAGCTCCTCCCACTCCAGAAGTCCCTGATTTGTTGGTCAGTGGTCAATGTGAGTTGATTGGTCAGTTTGACCTCCCCGCGCCCCCCTCTCTATCTCTGATTGGTGTGTTTGTGGGTGTAGGAGGGTCCTTATGTGATGCTGAAGAAGAACTGGGAGATGTTTGAGGGGAATGACCAGTTCGAGGGCTACTGCGTGGACTTGGCCTCAGAGATCGCCAAACACATCGGCATCAAGTACAAGATCGCCATCGTCCCTGACGGCAAGTACGGAGCCAGAGACCCCGAGACCAAGATCTGGAATGGCATGGTGGGAGAACTGGTCTATGGGGTAAGGATGGAGAGAGGAAGGGCATGGTGGGAGAACTGGTCTATGGGGTAAGGATGGAGAGAGCAAGGGCATGGTGGGAGAACTGGTCTATGGGGTAAGGATGGAGGGAGGAAGGGCATGGTGGGAGAACTGGTCTATGGGGTAAGGATGGAGGGAGGAAGGGCATGGTGGGAGAACTGGTCTATGGGGTAAGGATGGAGAGAGGAAGGGCATGGTGGGAGAACTGGTCTATGGGGTAAGGATGGAGGGAGGAAGGGCATGGTGGGAGAACTGGTCTATGGGGTAAGGATGGAGAGAGGAAGGGCATGGTGGGAGAACTGGTCTATGGGGTAAGGATGGAGGGAGGAATGGCATGGTGGGAGAACTGGTCTATGGGGTAAGTATGGAGAGAGGAAGGGCATGGTGGGAGAACTGGTCTATGGGGTAAGGATGGAGAGAGGAAGGGCATGGTGGGAGAACTGGTCTATGGGGTAAGGATGGAGAGAGGAAGGGCATGGTGGGAGAACTGGTCTATGGGGTAAGGATGGAGGGAGGATGGGAAGGAGTGATGTTTGAAATGGTTACTTTTAGTTCCTTTCATCTTATCTTGGAGTTTGATGTAGTTCTACTGAGGATAGTTAGTTCCTATTAAACAAAGTTAATCTATATTGTTAGATACTGTCATGGTACTTTTTAATTAGACAGACAAGACATTTCAGCCCGTTTTTTAAATTGTATTATTATTATTTTTGACATTTGAATTCATCAGGGACTGCAGCACCCTCAGCACCCCTATTATCCAGGAGATGTGCCTAAAGCAGTGTTTCTTAATCCTGATCCTGGGGACCCAACGGGATACATTATGCTTTTACCCAATCACTACACACCTGATTCCACTATTCAACTCATCATCAAACCTTTCATTTGTGGAATCAGGTGTGTAATGCTAGGCCAATATCTAAAATGTGCACCCTGGGTCCCCAGGATCAGGATAAAGAAACACTGTCCTAAATAACACAAACAGGGATCATGACCTCCAAGTTATTATTTAGCGTAGTTATCTAACCCAAGGGTGGTAAACTATCTGTCCAATATCCCGGTGCATTGAAAATATGGTACTGGAACTGACCCTGTGTATATATACGGAACAAAAATATACATGTAACATGTAAAGTGTTTGGTCCCATGTTTCATTAGCTGAAATAAAAGATCCCAGAAATGTTTCACACACACAAAAAGCTTATTTCTCTCAAATGTTGTGCACACATTTGTTTACATCCCTGTTAGTGAGCATTTCTACTTTACGAAGATAATAAATCCACCTGACAGATGTGGCATATCAAGAGCTGATTACACAGCATGATCATGACACACCTTGTGCTGATGACAGTAAAAGGCCACTGTAAAATGTGCAGAAATTAATGTTAATGTATCTATCATAAGCTTCCTCCAACGTTGTTTTAGAGAATTTGGCAGTATGTCCAAACTGTGGTCACAACCGCAGACCACGTGTAACCATGCCAACCCAGAACCACCACATCCGGCTTCTTCACCTGCAGGATCGTCTGAGACCAGCCAGCAGCTGATGAAACCGTGGATTTGCACAACTGAAGAATGTCTTCACAAAATTGTCAGAAATCAGTTCAGGGAAGCTCATCTGCGTATTCGTCTTCCCCAGGGTGTTGACCTGACTGCAGTTCGGCCTCATAACCGACTTCTGTGGGAAATGGTCACCTTCAATGGCCAGTTGGAGAAGTGTGCTTTTCATGGATGAATCCCGGTTTCAACTGTACTGGTCAGATGGAAGACGTATGGCATCATGTGGCCGAACGGTTAACTGATGTCAACGTTGTGAACAGTGCCCCATGGTGGGGTTATGGTATGGGCAGACATAAGCTACGTACAACGAACACAATTGCATTTTATCGCCGGTAATTTGAATGCACAGAGATACCGTGAAGAGATCCTGAGACACATTGTCGTGCCATTCATCCACCGCCATCACCTTATGGTACAGTATGATAGTGCACGGCCCCATTTCACAAGGATCTGAACACAATTCCTGGAAGCTGAAAATATCAAAGTTCTTACATTGTCCTGCATAATCACCAGACATGTCACCCATTGAGCATGTTTGGAATGCTCCGGAAAGAATGTGTACGACAGCCTGTTCCAGTTCCCGACATTATCCAGCAACTTCACACAGCCATTGAAGAGCAGAGGGACATTTATTCCACAGGTCACAGTCAACAGCCTGAGCCGCTCTATGCAAAGGAGAGATGCCGTGCTGCATGAGGCAAATGGTTGTCACACCAGATACTGACTGGTTTTCTGATCCACTTCTTTCTTTTTAAGGTTCTTTTTAAGGATCCACTTCTTTCTTTTTTTAATATGTGACCAACAGATGCATATCTTTCTTCCCAGTCATGTGAAATCCATAGATTAGGGCCTAATGCATTTATTCAGTTGACTGATTTCCTTGTATGAACTCTAATATTACTTACTTTATCGTGTTCTTCTTATTTCCTATTTTTATATCTTGTGTTTTTTTGTTCTACCTTGTTAATTTTTTAATCACAATGTTATTGATTACCACATTATTGGGTTTAGAGCGGCACAAAAAGCATTTCACTGTATAGTTGTGCATGTGACATTAAAACTTTAAACTTGAAAGTATTGTGTCTACTGTACCCTTGCTGGCTTTCACTTTGGAAACATCTAACCCCCGTCCCGGCTTTGTCTCTGACCCCTATCTAAATAATAGCTCGAGACTGCTGCTTGATTTTCTCTCTCGTCCACTGTGCTTAATTCCTCCCAGGATTCAGTCATATTTTCTCCAGCTGCCTGCCAGCAGACACATTGGAATAGTGACTGTAATCAGTCGATGACTAATCTACTCTGTACATTTTCGAAAGTCAGGCTTCTCTCTGACTATATCAGTGGTGTGTGTGTGTGTGTGTGTGTGTGTGTGTGTGTGTGTGTGTGTGTGTGTGTGTGTGTGTGTGTGTGTGTGTGTGTGTGTGTGTGTGTGTGTGTGTGTGTGTGTGTGTGTGTGTGTGTGTGTGTGTGTGTGTGTGCGTGCGTGCGTGCGTGCGTGCGTGCGTGCGTGCGTGCGTGCGTGCGTGCGTGCGTGCGTGCGTGCGTGCGTGCGTGCGTGCGTGCGTGCGTGCGTGCGTGTGTGTGTGTTCTACTCCAGCGACTGTACATGAATGTGTGTTCTCGCTCTGTAAGCACATTTTACAGAATGAGTCATTACCAGTCACAGAATTCATTCGCTTTGAATAATTCTAAACATTCCCAGTCGTGTCCAATCATTGATCTGTTCTAGCTGAGGGGAGATAATGTATTTATCTGTCCCTCATCCTCTTTCCCTCTCTCTCGCTCTCTTCCTTTCTCTCTCTCTCGCTCTCTTACTTTCTCTCTCTCTCGCTCTCTTACTTTCTCCCTCTCTCGCTCTCTTACTTTCTCTCTCTCTCGCTCTCTTACTTTCTCTCTCTCTCGCTCTCTTACTTTCTCTCTCTCTCACTCTCTTACTTTCGGTCTCTCTCATTCTAACTTTCTCTCTCTTACTTTCTCCCTCTCTCGCTCTCTAACTTTCTCTCTCTCGTTCTTTAATTTTCTCTCTCTTACTTTTTCCCTCTCTCGCTCTCTTACTTTCTCTTTCTCCTTCTCGCTCTCTTACTTTCTTTCTCTCTCGCTCTCTTACTTTCTCTCTCTCTCGCTCTCTTACTTTCTCTCTGTCGTTCTCTCTTACTTTCTCTCTATCGTGCTCTCTTACTTTCTCCCTCTCTCACTCTCTTACTTTCTCGCTCTCTTACTTTCTCCCTCTCTAACTTTCTCTCTCTCTCTCTCACTTTCTCTCTCTCACTTTCTCTCTCTATATATATTTATCTCCTTCTCTCTCGCTCTGTCTGTCTCACACACTCTGTTTCTCTCTCTTCAGCTCTCTATTGCTCCCTTTGTCTATTTCTTAATTCTCTCATACTCTTTCTTCTCTTGTAGGGAAAATGCATGTACTGTATTAGGTACTGTATTGTTGATTATATGAATCCAAGGTCAATTGTTGCAGCACTAAAATAAGGATGTTTTCTCCCTGGTGTATGTGGTGGATAGGAAGACAGACCTTGATGGTTGATTTGTATTCTGGTTTCCTGTGTCTGGCCTTTATGAATGATTTTCTGTCTCCCTCCCCCTCTCTCCCTCCCAATCTCTCCCCCTTTCTCCCATCCCTGACTCTCCTTCTCCCTAAACCCCCCCCGCCCTTCCCCCCGTCCTGTAGAAAGCAGAGATAGCGGTCGCCCCTCTGACTATAACCCTGGTACGTGAGGAGGTGATAGACTTCTCTAAGCCCTTCATGTCCTTGGGGATCTCCATCATGATCAAGAAGCCCCAGAAGTCTAAACCTGGAGTGTTCTCCTTCCTGGACCCTCTGGCCTACGAGATCTGGATGTGCATCGTCTTCGCTTACATAGGGGTCAGTGTGGTGCTGTTTCTGGTGAGTGTGTGTGTGACCACAATCAGTTGAATCAGCTGTGTAGAGCCGGGCTAGAATAAAAGCCCGGACACCTTGTAACCAGCCCCTTTCCTCTGTCCCCAGGTGAGTCGCTTCAGTCCATATGAGTGGCATGCAGAGGAGCCAGAGGAAGGCTCTACTGAGCCAGGCCCCACTGACCAGCCACCCAATGAGTTTGGCATCTTCAATTCACTCTGGTTCTCACTGGGGGCCTTCATGCAGCAGGGCTGCGACATCTCACCACGGTGAGTGTGTGTGTATATCTGTGCGTGACTGTGTATGGGTGCATGTGTGTGAGTGCTTGTCTGTGTGTTTGCCAACCCATCTGTCTCTAATGTCAGAGTGCGTTTGTCCTGTGTCAGAAACTGTTGGTCATACTGAGTGTTGTGATTCCAACCAGTTGACTCAGTGTCAGACAGCCTCTCTCTATTGTACTATTGTGACACACACTGGTGTCCAGTGTGAGAGGGGAGCGAAAGATGTGTCAAAGAAACACACACACACAACAGCACACTAAGTATGACCCCTTGGTCAGCCTTCATTTTGTGTGGGAGACTGGCAGTTTGCTGCATATTAAACTTTAATGCTTCAACGGGGGAAAAAGTCATGCTTTATTTTTAGAATATTTATAAGAATATAGCATTTTATTATTGATAACCTCAGAATGCAGTTTAGTGAAATATTAATGTCCACCATCCACATACCTTTAGGGAGAACATCTGAGAGAGAGAGAGAGAGAGAGAGAGAGAGAGAGAGAGAGAGAGAGAGAGAGAGAGAGAGAGAGAGAGAGAGAGAGAGAGAGAGAGAGAGAGAGAGAGAGAGAGAGAGAGAGCCCACCACACAATACATACTCATACAAAACCATAGTTACACATCAATTAAAAACACAACTCCAATTACTCCTCCACAGTAACTAAACACAACAGCCTCTGAATACTCCATACACTCATAAACAGATAAATAGTAGGCAAACTCAACTCTCAGTCTTGCTGCCAACATTCCCTCCAGCATTCCCACCACATCCACAGACCCCTGTCCCCGAATACTGTTCTTTCGGGTCTTCCATATCGCTGATTTTGCTGCCCCTAACACAAAATTAAGCAACACAACGACACCCTTTTGACTAAACCTGTACTTTGGCCCAAATATATGCAGTTGGGAAGAGAAAACCTCTCCCAATGCTGAGAACCAATTAGTGATCAGGTCAATCATCCAGACCAACCTGGGACACTGTAAAAACAAATGTACCCAACTCAGCACAGAATAGACACCCCTCCCCAAAAGTAGGATCCAGGTGTACCAGATGCATATTGGTGGCTATGGATCCATGTCCTCTTATTAATAGGCAGTTTGTATAATGATTGCCAACAGCCTTTTACCCTTCAGGGAAGAGGCATGGGACACCTTTACACATATTCTGTACATGGCCTTCGTTCCCACCTCCTTGAACTCCCCCAGCTCCGGGGTATCGAAGGAAAGCAGCATCCCCACGTCCTCCTCGAATGCCCCTGCTGCAGCACTAACAATCGGTGCAGGGAACACATAATCCAGACCCTCCTTCCACCGATCAGATTTGGAAGTATCAGTCACATACTGCAGATTAAGCATTAGCAAGGAGTCACAGACCTCAGCGATGACCTTCCTTAGTAGGCGAGATGATCGGATCCCCGCTCTTTCTCCCAGCTCCTCCAACAATCTATTCCTGTTCCGCATCAGATGACCCAGCTTGGTACATTCCCACGCCTAACAGGCATGAACGTAGGCTAGCTGAACCCAGAACACGGGACTGGATGGCAGTGTTGTGAAAAAGAGGCACTTCAAAAAGCCACATCCCTGGTGGCGTGCGGGCCTTACGGGACTTGACAAGAACTCCAAGCCTGCATAACAGACTCATAAAATGGAGTCAGGCCAGGCAAATCACCCCCCTCCAGCTTTAAGAGGAAAAGGTGTTTGTCTAAGCCCAAACAGCCACCTCCTGATCAACGTGTAGGCTGTGTCAACCCAGCTAGAACCGTCACTGTACAACAGTCTCTGGGATGCTAGAACCGTCACTGTACAACAGTCTCTGGGCTGCTAGAACCGTCACTGTACAACAGCCTCTGGGCTGCTAGAACCGTCACTGTACAACAGCCTCTGGGCTGCTAGAACCGTCACTGTACAACAGTCTCTGGGCTGCCAGAACCGTCACTGTACAAC
Source organism: Oncorhynchus gorbuscha (assembly GCF_021184085.1). NCBI lineage: Eukaryota > Metazoa > Chordata > Actinopteri > Salmoniformes > Salmonidae > Oncorhynchus > Oncorhynchus gorbuscha. The sequence continues at coordinate 18,280,635 of NC_060185.1, forward strand.
AGCCTCTGGGCTGCTAGAACCGTCACTGTACAACAGTCTCTGGGCTGCCAGAACCGGCACTGTACAACAGCCTCTGGGCTGCTAGAACCGTCACTGTACAACAGTCTCTGGGCTGCTAGAACCGTCACTGTACAACAGCCTCTGGGCTGCTAGAACCGTCACTGTACAACAGCCTCTGGGCTGCTAGAACCGTCACTGTACAACAGTCTCTGGGCTGCCAGAACCGTCACTGTACAACAGCCTCTGGGCTGCTAGAACCGTCACTGTACAACAGTCTCTGGGCTGCCAGAACCGTCACTGTACAACAGCATCTGGGCTGCTAGAACCGTCACTGTACAACAGTCTCTGGGCTGCTAGAACCGTCACTGTACAACAGCCTCTGGGCTGCTAGAACCGTCACTGTACAACAGCCTCTGGGCTGCCAGAACCGTCACTGTACAACATTCTCTGGGCTGCTAGAACCGTCACTGTACAACAGTCTCTGGGCTGCTAGAACCGTCACTGTACAACAGTCTCTGGGCTGCTTGAAGCCGGAAAGCCATGATTCTAGAGGAAATGTCCACCAGGTCTTGCCCACCCTCGTGCAGGTACAGGGCTGCAGCTTTAATCCAGTGTTGTCCAGACCAGAAGAAATTGACATGGGTCCTCTGAAGCTGTTGTATCAGACCCTTTGGTGGCGGTAAAATCATTAGTCTGTGCCACAGGGTAGAGGCAGCAAGATTATTTGCTACCAGGACCCTTCCCCTATAAGACAGCTGGGGCAGCACCCATTTCCACCTTGACAGTCTGGTACACACTTTCTCCACTACACCCTCCCAGTTATTTTTCTGAAAGACATTGTAGTTTAGGAAAAAAAAAGTCTTCATCCCATCTCTGCCCCACTGAAGCCCCCCTGGTAACCGTGGAGCGGACCCCATCTGAAGCTGACCTGCCCACGGTGCTTCACTCTTTCCCCAATTGACTCTAGCTGAGGAGGCACCCTCACCCCCTGTAATAAAAACTGTCACGTCATCTGCATACGCAGACAGTGCTATCGTGGGACCCTTCATTACACCTGGCACAGAGAAACCAGTAAGCTTCGCTCTTAAAAAACAAAGCATTGGTTCAATCGCCAGACTATATAACTGCCCTGAAATTGGGCATCCCTGCCTGATGCCCCTTTGGACAAGGATGGGGCAACTCAAACCACCACCCATCTTCACCAAACACGAGGCCCCAGCATACAGTAAATTCATCCAAGACAGAAAAACATCCCCAAACCCAAAGGCTTTCATTGTTTTAAACAAGTACGGGTGGTTCACACGATCAAAAGCCTTCTCCTGATCCAAAGAAAGTAAACCCACATTTACATCAGACAGTTTACAAATGTCTAAAACATCTCTTATTAGAAACAAGTTGTCAACAATAGAGCGATCAGGTACACAGTAGGACTGGTCCTTGTGGACCAACAATCCCAGATACTCTTTCAACCTGTTTGAGAGACATTTAGAAACAATTGTATATTCTGCGCACAGCAAATCAACAGGTCTCCAATTTTTTATGAGAGCCAAATCCCCCTTTTTTGGCAACAGTGAAAGCACTGCATGTTGACAAGATACAGGAAGAGAACCCTCATGAAAAGATTCAAACACCACTTCATAAAACTCCTCCCCAATAGACCCCCAAAAGTGCTTATAGAAATCAGATGGTAAACCATTGATGCCAGGGGCTCGGCCTGTAAGGATTGTCGTCGGTGGAAGAATGAGAGGACCAAAGCGCAGCGTGGTTAGTGTTCATCTTTTTAATAAGAAACTGAACACTTCAAAAATACAAAACAACAAAGTGGCAACCGAAACAGTTCTATCTGGTGCAGACACACAAAGACTGAAAATAACCACCCACCAAACACAAAGGAAAACAGGCTACCTAAATATGGTTCTCAATCAGGGACAAGGATAGACAGCTGCCTTTGATTGAGAACCATATCAGGCCAAACACAGAAATAGAAAATATAGAAAAACTGCCCACCCCAACTCACGCCCTGACCATACTAAATAAAGATAAAACAAAGGAATAAAGGTCAGAACTTGACAATAAAGCAAGTAAAACACTGGAATGGTAGATTTGCTGTGGAAGAATGTGCAAAGTAGAAATAAAAATAATGGGGTGCAAAGGAGCAAAATAAGTAAATAAATAAAATAAAATAAATACAGTAGGGAAAGAGGTAGTTGTTTGGGCTAAATTATAGGTGGGCTATGTACAGGTGCAGTAATCTGTGAGCTGCTCTGACAGCTGGTGCTTAAAGCTAGCGAGGGAGATAAGTATTTCCAGTTTCAGAGATTTTTGTAGTTTGTTCCAGTCATTGGCAGCAGGGAAGTGGAAGGAGAGGCGGCCAAAGAAAGAATTGGTTTTGGGGGTGAACAGAGAGATATACCAGCTGGAGCGCGTGCTACAGGTGGGTGATGCTATGGTGACCAGCGAGCTGGGATAAGGGGGAACTTTTATAAAGGCCACGGCATGTTGATGCATTTCACTGTCATCATTGGTCACCATCCCATCAGGGAGAAGAAGGCAGACCATCTGTTTACGTTGCAATGTCGACTGTCCTATGTTTTTTTAAAGCACTAGGAGCATCCATATCCTTGAGGGAAGCGAAACGAGACCTAATCAAGGCACCCTTCACTCTTTCATGTAGAAACGACCTCAGTTCATGTCTCTTGTCCTGTAATATCATGACTAATCCAGGGTCATTCTGAGTGAGCAGCTTCAATTCAATAGATTTGATGTCGTGTTCAAGGGCCCTGATAGTCTCTTTAACTTCAATACGAGACAGAGCAGTATACCTTTGACAAAATACTCGTATTTGGGCCTTCCCAACCTCCCACCATTGTCTCAAGGACTCAAAATTCCCTTTTGTAACCCTCCATTTTTCCCAAAACAACAAAAACCTTTCACAAAACATGACATCATGTAACAATTTCACATTGAAATACCAGTAAGATGATGACCTTCGTGGATATCAACAGTAACAATATGATGATCAGAGAAACCTACAGGAGTAATGTCACACCTTCCAACCCTACTACAGTAGTGCTCAGATACATACAACCTGTCTAACCTTCCAATCCTACTAGAGTATTGCTCAGATACATACAACCTGTCTAACCGTCCAACCCTACTACAGTAGTGGTCAGATACATACAACCTGTCTAACCTTCCAACCCTACTACAGTAGTGGTCAGATACATACAACCTGTCTAACCTTCCAACCTTACTACAGTAGTGCTCAGATACATACAACCTGTCTAACCTTCCAACCCTACTACAGTAGTGATCAGATACATACAACCTGTCTAACCTTCCAACCTTACTACAGTATTGCTCAGATACATACAACCTGTCTAACCTTCCAACCCTACTACAGTAATTGCTCAGATACATACAACCTGTCTAACCTTCCAACCCTACTACAGTAATTGCTCAGATACGTACAACCTGTCTAACCTTCCAACCCTACTACAGTAATTGCTCAGATACATAGAACCTGTCTAACCTTCCAACCTTACTACAGTAGTGCTCAGATACATACAACCTGTCTAACCTTCCAACCCTACTACAGTAGTGATCAGATACATACAACCTGTCTAACCTTCCAACCCTACTACAGTAGTGGTCAGATACATACAACCTGTCTAACCTTCCAACCCTACTACAGTAGTGGTCAGATACATACAACCTGTCTAACCCTCCAACCCTACTACAGTAGTGCTCAGATACATACAACCTGTCTAACCTTCCAACCCTACTACAGTAATTGCTCAGATACATACAACCTGTCTAACCTTCCAACCCTACTACAGTAATTGCTCAGATACGTACAACCTGTCTAACCTTCCAACCCTACTACAGTAATTGCTCAGATACATAGAACCTGTCTAACCTTCCAACCTTACTACAGTAGTGCTCAGATACATACAACCTGTCTAACCTTCCAACCCTACTACAGTAGTGATCAGATACATACAACCTGTCTAACCTTCCAACCATACTACAGTAGTGGTCAGATACATACAACCTGTCTAACCTTCCAACCCTACTACAGTAGTGATCAGATAAATACAACCTGTCTAACCCTCCAACCCTACTACAGTAGTGGTCAGATACATACAACCTGTCTAACCTTCCAACCCTACTACAGTAGTGGTCAGATACATACAACCTGTCTAACCTTCCAACCCTACTACAGTAGTGGTCAGATACATACAACCTGTCTAACCTTGCTGTACTGACACGACCTTCATTAACTTTTAACCATGTGTACTGCCTAACTTTTGCATTCCTTACTTTCCACACATCAGAAAGCTCAAACTCAGTTAATAGACCAGACAGGCAAGTGGCTGACCGCAGGTGAGGTTCTTCAGCGGTGCGGTCAACTGTAAAATCTACTGTACAATTCCAGTCCCCCCCTAAAACCATACACCCCTCTTGGTCACACTGTCTTAAGGTTTCCTTTATTTTATCAAAAACAGCAATACGCTCTGTACCCTCATTAGGAGCATAAACATTAACAAATAAAAAATAATAAACATAACATCCACCTTGACCAATAAAACCCGACCCTTGACAATCTCTGTTGTAGATACCTCAGTCACCCTTAAGGCTGAGGAAAACTAAATTGCCTCCCCAGCACTGAAATTAGTGCCATGACTGAGTATATGCTGACCCTCCCACCACATACCCGTTAACCTCATTAGCCTCATCACTATGTGTCTCCTGTAGAAAAACTACATTAAGCCTTTTCTGTTTTATTACTTCTAATGCCCAAGGCCTCTTATTTCTGTCCCTTCCCCCATTATTATTGAGAGAACCCACCCTTAGTAACCTCCATATAGAAAATAGATAGGAAAAGCAGAAGAAACCACAGAGAAACCAGACAAAGATAAAAAAATAAACACCCTATGAGGCATGATCATCATTGTTTTAATTTTCTCTTAATCTGACCATGTTTCCCATTACCTTTTGCTGCTGTGACAGCAGTAACACTACTCACTCAACTGGTCTAACCCCACCGTCTTCTGTAGCATCACAGCTGACCGCACAAACTTATCAACATCAAAAAAAATCTGCCAATTTCACAGATTTCCCAAAAGTCTGATCCAGAAACCCATTTACCTCCTCTAGATTGTAAATTGAGTCGTCACCAGCTGCTATCGTATCAGGAGAGATATCCATATCCTTCTCCTGATCCTCATCAACTGAGTCCACAGACCCCTGGCTCCCCTCTACCACATCACTTTCAACACTCCCCACTTGCACCCCATCACTCGTACCAGGCATCTCACCCACTACCCGGGAGACTAGCACCACCTGAACCCCATTACTCGTAGTGGGAATCTCCTCCACCAACTGGGAGCCTAGCTCTACATGAACCCCCTCCTGTACCCCATTACTCGTAGTGGGCATTTTCTCCACTACCTGGGAGCCTAGCTCTACATGAACCCCCTCCTGTACCCCAGCACTCCTCACCAGTCTGAGGAAATGGCTCTTCAGATACATCCTTACCTTCTACAACAATATTTTTCTGCTGCAAAACATTTCCCACTCACACTCAGGAATCCAGTACCTGGGCTTATTCGGGTTTTCTGAGGCTGTTTGCAACCCAACAGGACAATCTTAATTTAACTTGCAAATTTCCCAAACCACAATAACTCGCGCTTCAATAGCTCATTGGGAATAAACGGTGATACATTCGAAATCGTTACCCTTGTTGACGGAGAAAAAAGCGCCGTAACTTCAATTAACATACCTTTAAGAAGTACGCCATGCTCAACTATACGATCAACAAGGCGCTCTTCTTTAAGAAATACACCATGCTCAACTATACGATCAACAAGGCGCTCTTCTTTAAGAAATACATCATGCTCAACTATACGATCAACAAGGCGCTCTTCTTTAAGAAATACACCATGCTCAACTATACGATCAACAAGGCGCTCTTCTTTAAGAAATACCAACACTGCTACCAAATTCATAGAAGAAAAGGGATATCACCAAGAAAAGGATAACTGAAAGAAAACCCAGGATATCTAACTCTACACAACACTCGCGCTAGCACTCGCTCAAACAATTCCCAGCATGCACCAAACACTCCCAGCATGCAGAGAGAGAGAAATCGAGAGAGAGAGCGAGAGAAAGAGAGAGAGAGAGAGGGAGCGACCTTCAGCAGGTACAGTATCTACCACTTAACCAGAGTATTTTAGTACGTGGAAGGGACTTTTTTGACAGACTAATGGGCCGATTCACTTTATCACATTCTCTTTCTCTCACTGACACTCTGACACACACACAGGTCAACACTGTTTTACTCACTCACACTCAGGAATCCGGTACCTGGGCTTATTCGGGTTTTCTGAGGCTAATGGACATATTATGTAGCTTTACATCAGCCTTACATGATCAACTGCCTATGTTCTGTGCATTAGGACACACACACAAGTACACACACACACAGACAGACAGACAGACAGACAGACAGACAGACAGACAGACAGACAGACAGACAGACAGACAGACAGACAGACAGACAGACAGACAGACAGACAGACAGACAGACAGACAGACAGACAGACAGACAGACAGACAGACAGACAGACAGACAGACAGACAGACAGACAGACAGACAGACAGACAGACAGACAGACAATGCAGACACTGCATTACCTCTATACTGTAACATTTGAATAATCTCCAAGCTCTCAAGGAGTGGCACTTGCTTTTTTTGAGAAAGTAACTGTGTGTGTGTATGGGTACATGCGTGCTTGTACGTGTGTTTGCGGTACAAGTCTATGTTCTATTATCTGAGGGAAGAGAACATTGAATGAGGACGGGGTGATTTGTCTTCTGAATTTTACCTGTCTCCCAGCCCTCTATCTAACTCTCCTCCCACTCCTTCCCTCTCTCTCTGTTTCTCTCCACCTCTCTCTCTCCCTCTCTCTCCTCCCAGTCTGTCTGTTTCTCTCCACCTCTATCTCTCTCCTCTTTCTCTCTCTCCCTCCCTCTCCTCCCCTTCACTCTGTTTTTCTCCACCTCTCTCTCCCTCCCTCTGACTTGAAATCACCTGTCGACTCTCACTAATCTCCATGAGTTTGAGTGACAGTCCAATTCAAGCCTCAGCCCTTGTAATGACACACACACACACACACACACACACACACACACACACACACACACACACACACACACACACACACACACACACACACACACACACACACACACACACACACACACACACACACACACGTTATTCTATAGCCAAAGTTATTCTATAGCCAAAGTTATTCTATAGCCAATGTTATTGTATAGCCAACGTTATTCTATAGCCAATGTTATTCTATAGCCAATGTTATTCTATAGCCAATGTTATTCTATAACCAAAGTTATTCTATAGCCAATGTTATTCTATAGCCAATGTTATTCTATAGCCAACGTTATTCTATAGCCAATGTTATTCTAAAGCCAACGTTAGCAATTTAACCTCTCTAGGGTAGGGGGCAGCATTCGGAATTTTGGATGAAAAGCATGCCCAAATTCAACGGCCTGCTACTCGGGCCCAGAAGATATGATATACATATAACTGGTAGATTTGGATAGAAAGTACTCCACAGTTTCCAAAACTGTTAAAATAGTGTCTGTGAGTATAACAGAACTGATCTAGCAGGCGAAAACCTGAGAAGAATCCATTCAAGAAGTAGTTTTTTGTAGTTTTTTATACAATGCCATTACAGTATCCATTGACTTAGGACTCCATTTTCAGTTCCTATGCCTTCCACTAGATGTCAACAGTCTTTAGAAATCATTTCAGTCTTGTATTCTTATAAATGAGGGAGTAAGACCAGTCTGAATGAGTGGACCTTAACATGTTGCAGAGCTTTTTAAGGCGCATGTGCATTTCTTGTTTACCTTTTATATTGACACGTTATTGTCCGGTTTAAATATTATAGATCATTTAGGCTAAAAAACAACCTGAGGATTGAATATAAACATCGTTTGACATGTTTCTATGAACTTTACGGATACAATTTGGATTTTTTTGTCTGATTGTTTTGACTGAGTTTGAGCCTGTGGATTACTGAAGAAAATGCTCTAACAAAACAGAGGTTTTTGGATATAAAGAGACTTCATCGAACAAAAGGAACATTTATTGAGTAAATGAATGTCTTCTGATTAACACCATATGAAGATCATCAAAGGTAAGGGATGAATTTTATCTCTAGCACTGAGCACTGAGTTTTGTAACGCTTCTGCTTGGCTGGTTACTGTTTGTAATAATTTGTCAACTGGGCTATGTTCTGGGCTAGGTATGTTCTGGGCCAGGTATGTTCTGGACTAGGTATGTTCTGGACTAGGTATGCTTTCGCGGGAAAAGCATTTTATAAATTCGACACTGTGGCTGGTTTAACAAGAAGTTAGTCTTTAACCCTATGTAAAAGATGTTTTGTTTTCTGAATTTTTATAATGAGCATTTCTGTAATTGAATTTGGCGCTCTGCAACCTCATTGGATGTTGGCCAGATGGGACGCTAGCGTCCCACGTACCCTAGAGAGGTTTTAAATCACCCCATAATGTCACTACCAGTCCACCTCTATATGAAGCCTATTCTCTAAAATACAGATACAGTAGGTCGTCTCATTTCTGGATCAATACAGTCTGTAGCTAGGCGGTCTCATTTCTGGATCAATACAGTCTGTAGCTAGGCGGTCTCATTTCTGGATCAATACAGTCTGTAGCTTGGCGGTCTCATTTCTGGATCAATACAGTCTGTAGCTTGGCAGTCTCATTTCTGGATCAATACAGTCTGTAGCTAGGCGGTCTCATTTCTGGATCAATACAGTCTGTAGCTTGGCGGTCTCATTTCTGGATCAATACAGTCTGTAGCTAGGCGGTCTCATTTCTGGATCAATACAGTCTGTAGCTTGGCGGTCTCATTTCTGGATCAATACAGTCTGTAGCTAGGCGGTCTCATTTCTGGATCAATACAGTCTGTAGCTAGGCGGTCTCATTTCTGGATCAATACAGTCTGTAGCTTGGCGGTCTCATTTCTGGATCAATACAGTCTGTAGCTTGGTGGTCTCATTTCTGGATCAATACAGTCTGTAGCTAGGTGGTCTCATTTCTGGATCAATACAGTCTGTAGCTAGGCGGTCTCATTTCTGGATCAATACAGTCTGTAGCTAGGTGGTCTCATTTCTGGATCAATACAGTCTGTAGCTAGGTGGTCTCATTTCTGGATCAATACAGTCTGTAGCTAGGCGGTCTCATTTCTGGATCAATACAGTCTGTAGCTAGGAGGTCTCATTTCTGGATCAATACAGTCTGTAGCTAGGTGGTTCCATTTCTGGATTGAGTATGAGTGCTTGTGATTGTGTGTGTGTTGTGATTTGGGGTTTCTAAGTATATTGGTATACTGTGTTGTGAGTGTATTGACTGTCTATAGGATCATTTGTATTCAGTGTCAGTCTCTGTTTCCCTGCTGCAGTGATCACTGCAGTCTGAGAAGGAGCATCTCTCTCTCACACACAGTCCTATACTTAGACCTTTACACTCTCTCTCTCTCTCTCTCTCTCTCTCTCTCTGTTCCTCCCTGTCTCTCTCTCACCCACTCTTTTTATTTTGTTCTCTCTCCTGCCCTCTCTATCTTGCAGTTCATTCCTCACAGGGTTCATTGTTGTTTCCTCTAGCAGACACATCGCATCACAATGACTACATGGCTAATCTACTTAATACATTTTCTAGAATTGACGTGTTGTTTTTCTTCTTTATAATATGTGGTGTGTGTGTGCGTGTGTACGTGTGCATAATGCTTTCTTAATCCCTCACACACACACACACCTTCACACACATTCTTCCTCTCACTCTCTCTCACACAGACACACACACACACACACACACACACACAAACCATGGTTTCCGTTAGCCAGTAATAGCCAGCTTTCGGCCACAAAAAAAAAATTAAGCCGCTACATAAAATTGTCTGGGACAAAATATAAATCCCATTACGAAATAATGCATTTTAGCCTATTCATTGATATACTGTAAATACCAGCAGATGTAGAGCGAGAGCTGCTGACACAACTTCCACAGCTTTTGGTTGCTGTTGGAGTGAAACATTATTTAAATAGCACAATCATTGTGCAAAGATTCTAAAGGCAATCGCAACACCGTAGTCGTAAAAAATGTGCTCATGATTAAAAATAGCTACTATTTTTATTTCTCAACTGGTAATTGAAGAGCACTTCCCATTCAAGTACATAGGTAACTAGGCACGCTTCAGAGCATCACACACCACTTTACAATGAGCTGGAGGCAGTATGCGTTTTGAATATACAGTGCATTCGTAAAGTATTCAGTCCCCTTGACTTTTTCCACATTGTTACGTTACAGCCTTATTCTAAAATTGACAGCCTCGAGTCGTCTTGGGTATGACACTACAAGCTGGGCACACCTGTATTTGGGGAGTTTCTCACATTTTTCTCTGTAGATCCTCTCAAGCTCTGTCAGGTTGGATGGGGAGTGTTGCTGCACAGCTATTTTCAGGTCTCTCCAGAGATGCTCGATCGTGTTCAAGTTCGGGACATTCACAGACTTGTCCTGAATCCACTCCTGTATTGTCTTGACAGTGTGCTTAGGGTCATTGTCCTTTTGGAAGACCAGAGCTTCTAGTTTCTCATGGTCTGAGAGTCCATTAAGTGCCTTTTGGAAAACACGAAGTGGCTGTCATGTGACTTTTACTGAGGAGTGGCTTCCGTCTGGCCACTCTACAATAAAGGCCTGATTGGTGGAGTGCTGCAGAGATTTTTGTCCTTCTGATAGGTTTTCCCATCTCCACAGACTCTGGAGCTTTGTCAGTGACCATCAGGTTCTTGGTTACCTGCTTGACCAAGGTCCTTCTCCCATGATTGTTCAGTTTGGCCGAGTGGTCAGCTCTGGAAGAGTCTTGGTCGTTCCAAACTTCTTCCATTTAAGAATAATGGAGGCCATTATGTTCTTGGGGACCTTCAATGCAGCAGAAATATGTTGGTACCCTTCCCCAGATCTGTGCCTCGACACAATCCTGTCTTGGAGCTCTAAAGACAATTCCTTCGACCTCAGGGCTTGGCTTTTGCGCTGACATGCACTGTCAACTGTGGGACCATATACAGACAGGTGTGTGCCTTTCCAAATGATGTCCAATCAATTACATTTATCACAGGTGGACTCCAATCAAGTTGTAGAAACATATCAATGATGATGAATGGAAACGGGATACAACTCAATTTTGAGTCTCATACCAAAGGGTCTGAATACTTTTGTAAATAAGGTATTTCTGTTTTTTAATTTAATACGTTTGAAAAAAATTCTAAAAACATGTTTTCACTTTGTCATTATGGGGTATTGTGTGTAGATTGTTGAAGAAAAACATTTATTTAATCCATTTTGGAATAAGGCTGTAACATTTTTAAAATGTGACCGACAACCTTGATTCGGTCTTATGTAGCAAATTTTGAAATTGTTTTTTTTTTACATTGGATAAAAGAGGAGACACAGAGCTACAAAATGGTATATAATTTAGTGCATTTGAGGAAACAATGGGAAAGTAATTCTGCTTTGAAAGTTATTAAACTTGTAAACTCACTTTTGATAAAATGGCCTTTGAATGTTTTGGTACCTACTGGAGAGCTCTTCTTTGTCTACGCCCATTCAGCATCATTCACACCCTCTTAAGCTTTAGCACCACACATCTCTTTAAGTGTTGATTTGAGCATTCTGTCCTAACAACAACAGTCAAGCACCCAAGCTAACGTTGGCTAGCTTGCAAGCTACTTCTAGACAAAAATGAGAAAACAGCTCACTGACCATTTTACTCATCCTAGCAGAGCTTCTTAGGCTTTTTTGCCAACGTTTACTGACACCGGCCAAATTCAACGGGTGTTGAGCGTTCATAAATTCGACAAGAGTGCTCTGAAATCAGAGCAGCTAAGTCTATGAACAGTTGTCCCGGTGACATTCTATTGAAATGGTTACTTGCATAATGGAGTCTTTTGTTAAGACATGTAGCTAGCTAGCTAGCTAGCTAGGTAAACAATGAACCATAATCCCAACTCATGACATTACAACCCTGCATGAATCTGCAGGTAGCTAGCCAACCAGGTTCAATGTTAGCTAGCCAACATTAGGCTATAACTAGCAAAGCAAATGGCTCTGAGATATGAGTAATAAGATCATACACGTAACATTAGCTAGCGAGCCAGCCAGCTAATGTTAGCTAGCTAGCTAAGAGTACACTTTAACTTGAAATGAAAACAACTTTCTGTCAAATTTAGAAATGTGTATTATCTGAAAATGTAAATAGCTAGACTATCTTGTCCGTATACATCATGGATGCTTCTCCCTGCCATGGTTGCCCTTAGTTTCAAGATGTAATCCGGAGACAGGTGTTTTCTCCATCTCCTTAGCTATCAAGTGTAGCAAAATGCTTAATCTTAATCTAATCTAACAATTCTACCACAACTACCTAATACACACAAATCTAAGTAAAGAATGGAATAAGAATATATACATACACTATAAATATATGGAAGAGCAATGACAGAGTGGCATAGGCAATATGCAATAGATGGTATAAAATACAGTGTATACATATGAGATGAGTAATGCAAGATATGTAAACATTATTAAAGTGACTAGTGATTAATTTATTAAAGTAGTCAATGACTTCAAGTCTGTATATAGGCAGCAACCTCTCTGTGTTAGTGATGGCTGTTTAACCGTCAAATGGCCTTGTGATAGAAGCTGTTTTTCAGTCTCTAGGTCCCAATTTGATGCACCTGTACTGACCTCACCTTTTGGATGGTAGCGGTGTGAACAGGCAGTGGATCGGGTGGTTGTTGTCCTTGATTATCTTTTTGGCCTTCCTGTGACATCGGTTGCTGTAGGTGTCCTGGAGGGCAGGTAGCTGTGTAGATCGCACCATCCTCTGGAGAGCCTTGCTGTTGTGGGCGGTGCAGTTGCCGTACCATGTGGTGATACAGCCCAACAAGATGCTCTCGATTGTGCATCTGTAAAAGTTTGTGAGGGTTTTAGGTGACAAGCCAAATTTCTTCAGCCTCCTGAGGTTGAAGAGGCGCTGTGGTGCCTTCTTCACCACACTGTCTGTGTGGGTGGACCATTTCAGTTTGTCCATGATGTGTACGCCAAGGAACTTAGAACTTTCTACTTTAAGTCCAAAAATGGATGTAGTAACTACAGATTTCCACTTTACGTTTATAAAAAGTGTAAGAGTTTAAGAATGTGTCCATAGGGCCTATGGATTTATTTTTTTTCAGCATGAATTAGATTGTGTAATAAATACTCTACTTTTATTCCATAGGCTGGGATCTGCACTATGCAGCTGTTGCATGAGCGCATTTTTCACTGGCTGTCCACTGGTTTCAGAAACAATGATTGACCGGGTGCAGTGGTCTATGGTACTGCATCTTAGTGCAAGAGGTGTCACTGCAGTCCCTGGTTCGAAACCAGGCTGCATTACAACCGGACGTGATTGGGAGTTCCATAGGACAGTGCACAATTGGCCCAGCGCCATCCGGGTTTGGCCATCATTGTAAATAAGAATTTGTTCTTAACGGACTTTCCTAGTTAAATAAAAATAGGCAGCTTCAACTTCTTGAATTCAACCATTTTTGGATTCAAATTTACATTTAAATATGTGAACAGACATCCACAATAAATCCTTAAGGCGCAAATAGCTAAATGAGAGAGCAGCAGTATGATTCACATGTATGCGCTATGTAGATATCAGTAATTAGTGATATCCGTATCGCCATAGACGACACCACTGCTGTCATCCTTACCTACAAGCGCTTATTCAAGTTGGATAATCTTTGGATGCCGACAGCAGTCACACCATTGGAAGACATGGCTTGGACTGTAGCCTACAAAAGCCTGTTCCTGCTCTTTTCCCGCGATCCATCAAACACATTAGTAGTCTGATCCAAGATGGCGTAGCAGTCGGACGTGTGTTTTGTCTTGTCCTGTCTGGTGTAAATATAGTTTTCCTCGTTTTTTTCTGTATATATTTCGTACATATTTTAATCTCACTTTCCAACTATAGGCTGAATATACACTCCTGCAACCCGCATCACCCAATGTGGTACGGATCTGCTTTTTCTAAACTTTAGAACCGGAACCCCCATCAGAAGCTAGCCAGCTAACTAGCTACTAGCTAGTACTCAGTTAGCCACTGCTAGCAGTCTTCAAAGCTAACTAGGACACCAGCGCGACATCAACCCAGAGCATATCAGACTGCTTTTTCTCTACCACATCTCCGGATTCCTACCGCAAGCTCTGAACCTTTACACCGGATCATCGCAACTAGCTAGCTGCAATCCGTGTGGCTACTCATGGCTAACGTCTCTGCCCCAAAGCAAACACCAGTTAGCCTTGAACTAGCCTCGAGCTAAGCCCATCTCCCGACTAGCCGAAGAGGTCCAACATTACCTCTTTTGCCAATTGGCCTGGACCCTTTACTGCCGACACGGAGCCCCGCCGATCCATCACGACTGGTCCGCCGACATAATCGTCCGAGGTGGTTTCAACAGGCTTTTCCGTTGCGACATCGCCAAAGATCCATCTGCTGGCCAAGGCCCGCGAGCTTTCTGAAACGCTGTGTCTCCAGCTCACCTAGCGTACTAGAGCACCTGTAGCATACTCCTGGGCTACAATTACCCGGGCCCACGACCGGTCTGTCGATGTCACCGCATGAAGAGGAATAAACAGACTCACCCCATTGCGACGTCCCCCAAAGGTTAACTCTCTAGCCCTCGCTATCTCCGTGCTTGCTAATTCGGCCTGCTAACGGCTAGCTTGTCTAGCCCGGGCCTACGAACTGTTAGCTTGATAGCACAGGCCTGCTAACCGTCTGAATCACCGCGTCCCAAACACTCTCTGAACCCATTTACTTTCTATCTCTTTTTGATTTTTATTTTGTTTATACCTTCCGGAAACCTGCCTCACCCACTGTGATACGGAATCGCTATTACTTTTAATTTTAATTTGTTTTTATGACTCACTCAAGATCTCCAGACGCTAACCAGCTAACTAGCTACAAGCTATTTAGTCATTGTTAGTTTATTTTTAAACCTGGATAACACTCGCCAGTCCAGCTTCCCTGCCCATCCAACGCTTCCCCCTGGACACTGATCTCTTGGCTACATAGCTGACGCACACTGGACTGTCCATTAATCAAGGTACTCCATTCTGCTTGTTTGTTTTATCTGTCGGCCCAGTTGCCTAGTCAATGCCATTTTACCTGCTGTTTGTTGTGCTAGCTGATTAGCCTCGCCTACTGTTTTTAGCTAGCTTTCCCAATTCAACACCTGTGATTACTGTATGCCTCGCTGTATGTCTCTCTCAAATGTCAATATGCCTTGTATACTGTTGTTCAGGTTAATTATCATTGTTTTAGTTCACAATGGAGCCCCTAGATCCACTCTGCATACCCCTGTTACCTCCTTTGTCCCACCTCCCACACATGCGGTGACCTCACCCATTACAACCAGCATGTCCAGAGATACAACCTCTCTCATCATCACCCAGTGCCTGGGCTTACCTCCGCTGTACCTGCACCCCACCATACCCCTGTCTGCGCATTATGCCCTGAATATATTCTACCATGCCCAGAAACCTGCTCCTCTTATCCTCTGCCCCCAACGCTCTAGGCGACCAGTTTTGATAGCCTTTAGCCGCACCCTCATACTACTCCTTCTCTGTTCCGCGGGTGATGTGGAGGTAAACCCAGGCCCTGCATGTCCCCAGGTACCCTCATTTGTTGACTTCTGTGATCGAAAAAGCCTTGGTTTTATGCATGTCAACATCAGAAGCCTCCTCCCTAAGTTTGTTTTACTCACTGCTTTAGCACACTCTGCTAATCCTGATGTCCTTGCTGTGTCTGAATCCTGGCTCAGGAAGGCCACCAAAAATTCAGAGATTTCCATACCCAACTATAACATCTTCCGTCAAGATAGAACTGCCAAAGGGGGCGGAGTCGCAGTCTACTGCAGAGATAGCCTGCAAAGTAATGTCATACTTTCCAGGTCCATACCCAAACAGTTTGAACTACTAATTTTGAAAATTACTCTCTCCAGAAATAAGTCTCTCACTGTTGCCGCCTGCTACCGACCACCCTCAGCTCCCAGCTGTGCCCTGGACACCATTTGTGAATTGATCGCCCCCCATCTAGCTTCAGAGTTTGTTCTGTTAGGTGACCTAAACTGGGATATGCTTAACACCCCGGCAGTCCTACAATCTAAGCTAGATGCCCTCAATCTCACTCAAATCATCAAGGAACCCACCAGGTACAACCCTAACTCTGTAAACAAGGGCACCCTCATAGACGTCATCCTGACCAACTGGCCTTCCAAATACACCTCCGCTGTCTTCAACCAGGATCTCAGCGACCACTGCCTCATTGCCTGTATCCGCCACGGAGCCGCAGTCAAACGACCACCCCTCATCACTGTCAAACGCTCCCTAAAACACTTCTGTGAGCAGGCCTTTCTAATCGACCTGGCCCGGGTATCCTGGAAGGACATTGACCTCATTCCGTCAGTTGAGGATGCCTGGTCATTCTTTAAAAGTAACTTCCTCACCATTTTAGATAAGCATGCTCCGTTCAAAAAATGCAGAACCAAGAACAGATACAGCCCTTGGTTCACTCCAGACCTGACTACCCTCAATCAGCACAATAACATCCTGTGGCGGACTGCAATAGCATCGAATAGCCCCCGTGATATGCAACTGTTCAGGGAAGTCAGGAACCAATACACGCAGTCAGTCAGGAATGCTAAGGCCAGCTTCTTTAGCCAGAAGTTTGCATCCTGTAGCTCCAACTCCAAAAAGTTCTGGGACACTGTGAAGTCCATGGAGAACAAGAGCACCTCCTCCCAGCTGCCCACTGCACTGAGGCTAGGTAACACGGTCTCCACCGATAAATCCATGATTATCGAAAACTTCAATAAGCACTTCTCAATGGCTGGCCATGCCTTCCGCCTGGCTACTCCAACCTCGGCCAACAGCTCTGCCCCCCCCCCGCAGCTCCTCGCCCAAGCCTCTCCAGGTTCTCCTTTACCCAAATCCAGATAGCAGATGTTCTGAAAGAGCTGCAAAACCTGGACCCGTACAAATCAGCTGGGCTTGACAATCTGGACCCTCTATTTCTGAAACTATCTGCCGCCATTGTCGCAACCCCTATTACCAGCCTGTTCAACCTCTCTTTCATATCGTCTGAGATCCCCAAGGATTGGAAAGCTGCCGCAGTCATCCCCCTCTTCAAAGGGGGAGACACCCTGGACCCAAACTGTTATAGACAGGGCAGGATGGATATAGGTCTATCTAAGGTCTTCGAAAGCCAAGTCAACAAACAGGTCACTGACCATCTCGAATCCCACCGTACCTTCTCCGCTGTGCAATCTGGTTTCCGAGCCGGTCACGGGTGCACCTCAGCTACACTCAAGGTACTAAACGATATCATAACCGCCATCGATAAAAGACAGTACTGTGCAGCCGTCTTCATCGACCTCGCCAAGGCTTTCGACTCTGTCAATCACCATATTCTTATCGGCAGACTCAATAGCCTCGGTTTTTCGGATGACTGCCTTGCCTGGTTCACCAATTACTATGCAGACAGAGTTCAGTGTGTCAAATCGGAGGGCATGCTGTCCGGTCCTCTGGCAGTCTCTATGGGGGTGCCACAGGGTTCAATTCTCGGGCCGACTCTTTTCTCTGTATATATCAATGATGTTGCTCTTGCTGCGGGCGATTCCCTGATCCACCTCTACGCAGACGACACCATTCTATATACTTTTGGCCCGTCATTGGACACTGTGCTATCTAACCTCCAAACGAGCTTCAATGCCATACAGCATTCCTTCCGTGGCCTCCAACTGCTCTTAAACGCGAGTAAAACCAAATGCATGCTTTTCAACCGATCGCTGCCTGCGCCCGCATGCCCGACTAGCATCACCACCCTGGATGGTTCCGACCTTGAATATTTGGACATCTATAAGTACCTAGGTGTCTGGCTAGACTGCAAACTCTCCTTCCAGACTCACATCAAACATCTCCAATCGAAAATCAAATCAAGAGTCGGCTTTCTATTCCGCAACAAAGCCTCCTTCACTCACGCCGCCAAGCTTACCCTAGTAAAACTGACTATCCTACCGATCCTCGACTTCGGTGATGTCATCTACAAAATGGCTTCCAACACTCTACTCAGCAAACTGGATGCAGTCTATCACAGTGCCATCCGTTTTGTCATTAAAGCACCTTATACCACCCACCACTGCGACTTGTATGCTCTAGTCGGCTGGCCCTCACTACATATTCGTCGCCAGACCCACTGGCTCCAGGTCATCTACAAGTCCATGCTAGGTAAAGCTCCGCCTTATCTCAGTTCACTGGTCACGATGGCAACACCCATCGGTAGCACGCGCTCCAGCAGGTGTATCTCACTGATCATCCCTACAGCCAACACCTCATTTGGCCGCCTTTCGTTCCAGTACTCTGCTGCCTGTGACTGGAACGAACTGCAAAAATCGCTGAAGTTGGAGACTTTTATCTCCCTCACCAACCTCAAACATCAGCTATCCGAGCAGCTAACCGATCGCTGCAGCTGTACATAGTCTATTGGTAGATAGCCCACCCATTTTCACCTACCTCATTCCCATACTGTTTTTATACTGTTTTTTATTTATTTACTTTTCTGCTCTTTTGTACACCAATATCTCTACCTGTACATGACCATCTGATCATTTATCACTCCAGTGTTAATCTGCAAAATTGTATTATTCGCCTACCTCCTCATGCCTTTTGCACACATTGTATATAGACTGCCCATTTTATTTTTATTTTTTATTTTATTTTTATTTTTTGTATTTTTTTTTCTACTGTGTTATTGACTTGTTAATTGTTTACTCCATGTGTAACTCTGTGTTGTCTGTTCACAATGCTATGCTTTATTTTGGCCAGGTCGCAGTTGCAAATGAGAACTTGTTCTCAACTAGCCTACCTGGTTAAATAAAGGTGAAATATTTTTTTTTTTTTTAAGAAATAAAAAAAAATTGTTGTGTTATCATAGTGGTCTCTGACTTGTGGTCAGATTCGCTCAGTTGGAACAAACTTGAACTTGTGCCTTTTTTCAATGCTGATTTGAATGTCTTGAGAAAACAGAAGTGTCAAAGAACTTAGCCCAAAAACATCCTTCCTGAATTTAAAAGTAATCCTGGAAGTAATCATCCAGTTTTTTAAAAGTATGCTAGCTAGCTAGCTACACAATGGACCATAATCACAACTGATAATGTTACTACCCTGCATGAATCTGCAGGTAGCTAACCACCAGGTTCTATTGCGTTTACTAGTCAAGCAACTGTGTCTGAGATACAAAGAATAAGATCATACACATAATGTTAGCTAGCGACCCAGCCAGCTAACGTTGGCTCACAGTGAGGGTGACCTTGAGATGGTGATGCGACACCCTGTCATGTCTCTGATGGAGCAGAATCACCAGCTCCGCCCCTCAAAAATGGTTTAAATCATTCTCAATGGTCGGGTCAAGCTTGGGTGGGCTGGAAAACAGTCACTCACTCTCACTCTCTCGCTCTCTCTCTCTCGCCTTCTCTCTCTCGCTCTCGCCTGTTCTCTCTCTCACTGTCTCTCTCTCACCTCCTCTCTCTCTCTCTCTCTCTCGCACTCTCTCGTTCCCCTCTCTCTCTCTCTCTCTCTCTCTCTCTCTCTCTCTCTCTCTCTCTCTCTCTCTCTCTCTCTCTCTCTCTCTCTCTCTTCCTCTGAGCTTTGGAACAAGGGAGAGAGGGAGAGAATGAGAGTGAGAGAGAGGGGGAGACCAAGCGAAAGAGAAGGAAGGAGAGAGGTTAAGAATAAAAATGAGAATCTTTGAGAAGAGTGAGAGAGAAAAATATCTTCAGGTTATTTCACGCAGTTAATTCTTGATCACCGTTTCTCTTTATTTATCTGAGGGAAAGACCTTTAACCTGTCAATAAACCACTGAAATTACAGCTGTGTGGTGTGTGTAGGTGTCTGGGTTAGGGTGTCTGGGTTAGGGTGTATGGGTTAGGGTGTGTGTAGGTGTCTGGGTTAGGGTGTCTGGGTTAGGGTGTGTGTAGGTGTCTGGGTTAGGGTGTGTGTAGGTGTCTGGGTTAGGGTGTCTGGGTTAGGGTGTGTGTAGGTGTCTGGGTTAGGGTGTGTGTAGGTGTCTGGGTTAGGGTGTGTGTAGGTGTCTGGGTTAGGGTGTGTGTAGGTGTCTGGGTTAGGGTGTGTGTAGGTGTCTGGGTTAGGGTGTGTGTGTAGGTGTCTGGGTTAGGGTGTGTGTAGGTGTCTGGTTTAGGGTGTGTGTAGGTGTCTGGGTTAGGGTGTGTGTGTGTGGGTGGCCAAGTGGATTTGGGTGTATATTAAATAATAATAGAGTAATGGGAGGTAATGTCATGAATGACTCTCTCCTCTGTCTACTGAATAACTCTCTCCTCTGTCTACTGAATAACTCTCTCATCTGTCTACTGAATAACTCTCCCCTCTGTCTACTGAATAACTCTCCCCTCTGTCCACTGAATAACTCTCCCCTCTGTCTACTGAATAACTATATCCTCTGTCTACTGAATAACTCTCCCCTCTGTCTACTGAATAACTCTCTCCTCTGTCTACTGAATAACTCTCCCCTCTGTCTACTGAGGCCAACAGACCTGCTCACTTATTCATTAGCTCACAAGGTCAGGAATAAAACCACAATACCACAGTACATCTCACTGCACCTTCTCTCTTTCCATCATTCTCTGCATCACATCTCAATGTCTCTCTATCTCCATCACTCTCTATCTGTCACGCTCTGATCTGTATCACCTGTCCTTGTGCTTGTCTCCACCCCCCTCCAGGTGTCTCCCATCTTCCCCACTTATCCCTTGGGTATTTATACCTGTGTTTTCTGTCAGTCTGTACCAGTTGGTCTTGTTTGTTCAAGTCAACCAGCGTTTTGTCTCAGCCCCTTCTATTCCCCAGTCTCTCTTTAAATCATCCTCCTGGTTTTGACCATTGCCTGACCTGACTCTGGATTCCCGACCTCTTCCTGACCTGACCATGGGCCTGCCTGCCGTCCTGTACCTTGGCCCCACTACTCTGGATTATCGACCCCTGCCTGCCTGACCTGTCGTTTGCCTGCCCCTGTTGTTGCAATAAACATTGTTACTTCAACACAGTCTGCACTTGGGTCTTACCTGAAACCTGATACTATCTCCATGTCTCTCTATCTCCATGTCTCTCTATCTCCATGTCTCTTTATCTCCATCTCTTTCTATCTTCATGTCATACTACTCGCCAATGTGTACTAGTGAATAAAGTTGACGAACTCAGAGTGAGGATCTCCTTACAGAGGGACATCACATTCTTGAGACTTGACGGATTATATACAACCAGCAGGGTTTACAGTTCATCGAGTGGATAAGAAGCGGGCTCTCTCTGGCAAGAACAAAGGCTGTGGTGTCTGCTTTTTAACCAATAACAAGTGGTGCGATGGGGAAAACGTACAGGAACTTGCGAGCTTCTGCTCTCCCGACTTGTCGACTCATCAAATGTCAGCCATTTGACCTTCCGAGAGAGTTCTCGGTGATTAATGCCATGGCTGTGTACATCCCGCCCCAGGCCGATACAAAGAATGCTGTCAACGACCTTCATTGGACATTGAACAAATTGGAGACGCGTACCCTGAGGCAGCATTAACAAAAGGCATTTGGGTTCCGTGCTCCCCAATTATTATCAACACATTAACTGTTTAACTCGCCAAAATTACTCACGTCTTTTCGACAAGGGTCCTTTTGGCAAATCACCATCACTACTCTGGACGGTTCTGACTTAGAATATGTGGACAACCACAAAAATACCTAGGTGTCTGGTTAGACTGTAAACTCTCCTTCCAGACTCACATTAATCATCTCCAATCCAAAATTACATCTAGAATCGGCTTTCTATTTCGCAACAAAGCCTCCTTCACTCACGCTGCCAAACATACCCTTGTAAAACTGACCATCCTACCGATCCTCGACTTCGGTGATGTCATTTACAAAATAGCCTCCAACACTCTACTCAACAAATTGGATGCAGTCTATCACAGTGCCATCCTTTTTGTCACCAAAGCCCTATTTCCTATCCACCACTGCGACCTGTATGCTCTCGTTGGCTGGCCCTCACTTCATACTCGCAGCCAAACCCACTGGCTCCAGGTCATCTTCAAGTCTTTGCTAGGTAAAGCCCCGCCTTATCTCAGCTCACTGGTCACCATAGCAGCACCCACCCGAAGCACACGCTCCAGCAGGTATATCTTACTGGTCACCTCCAAAGCCAACTCTTCCTTTGGCTGCCTTTCCTTCCAGGTCTCTGCTGCCAATGACTGGAACGAACTGCAAAAATCACTGAAGCTGGAGAATCATATCTCCCTCACTAGCTTTAAGCACCAGCAGTCAGAGCAGCTCACAGATCACTGCAACTGTACATAGCCCATCTGTAAATAGCCCATCCAACTACCTCATCCCTAAACTATATGTATTTGTTTATTTAGCTCCTTTGCACTCCAGTATCTCTACTTGCACATTCATCTTATCATAGCTTATCATAAGCTATCATAGCCTGTAACAACATGTGATAGCCTGTTGTAAACTATCATAGCCTGTAATTAAGTGTGATAGTCAGTTGTAAGCTATCATAGCTTACAATAGCCTATGAAACAATATTGCAGGCTATCATAGCCTATAATAACGTGGCATAGCCTATTGTAAGCTATCATAGCCTGCAATGATGTGTGATAGCCAGTTGTAAGCTAGCATATCCTGTAACAACGTGTGATAGCCAGTTGTAAGCTACCAAAGCCTATAATAATGTGCTATAGCCTTTCATAAGCTATCAAAGCCTATAATAACGTACTATAGCCTGTCATTAGCTATCAAAGCCTATAATAACGTGCTATAGCCTGTCATTAGTTATCAAAGCCTATAATAACGTGCTATAGCCTGTCATTAGCTATCAAAGCCTATAATAACGTGCTATAGCCTGTCATTAGCTATCAAAGCCTATAATAACATGCTATAGCCTGTCATTAGCTATCAAAGCAAAGACAGAGCCACAAGAACAATGAGGGCTATAAGACAGCAGGGGAGCGTTATGGGAACATTAGTCATGGACAACAATCCAGAGCACTCTATTGATTGCTTCATGAAATACTGTGTGTGTGTGTGTGTGTGTGTGTGTGTGTGTGTGTGTGTGTGTGTGTGTGTGTGTGTGTGTGTGTGTGTGTGTGTGTGTGTGTGTGTGT
Organism: Oncorhynchus gorbuscha; assembly: GCF_021184085.1. Lineage (NCBI taxonomy): Eukaryota > Metazoa > Chordata > Actinopteri > Salmoniformes > Salmonidae > Oncorhynchus > Oncorhynchus gorbuscha. The sequence continues at coordinate 18,304,016 of NC_060185.1, forward strand.
GTGTGTGTGTGTGTGTGTGTGTGTGTGTGTGTGTGTGTGTGTGTGTGTGTGTGTGTGTGTTCAAATGATAGTATTACTCCTGAAAATGGAGCTTTCAAGTCATTCTAGGTAAATGTGGTGTTGTTTTGTGTCTGATGATAACCACAACAGTGAGTTATGTATCTGGTTGGTTTTAACGATCTCTACTGAATGATACTTTATTAAGAAATTAGTAAAAAGAGCATCAAACACTAAGGCAGGATAGATTATTAAGAATACATTTTATTATGTCTAATCAGAACACAGTCCGCTCACACATACACAAACACACACACAGAGTACTTAGCTATCAGGACCCTCACATCCAAAAGGACCCTCACATCCAAAAGATCAAAATACTTTTCTCCCTGTGCAGAGACAATAATTCCAGACCACCTACCGTGTGTGTGTGTGTGTGTGTGTGTGTGTGTGTGTGTGTGTGTGTGTGTGTGTGTGTGTGTGTGTGTGTGTGTGTGTGTGTGTGTGTGTGTGTGTGTGTGTGTGTGTGTGTGTGTGTGTGTGTGTGATTGTGAGGTTGAACAGAAGTGGAATGCAGAAACACTATAGTGTGAAATTTATTCCAATTCACTCTGCATCTCCACCCAAATCAACTTATCTACAGGGACTGTTTCTCTCTCTCTCTCTCTCAGTGCTTTTGGAATCTGAGTGTTTGGTGTGGAGTTCGATCGCCTGTGTTTTCTTTTTGTTTCCTTTTCTTGGTGGTTTTCCTTTTTTGAGGCATGATTAAGGTTATCATTACTTAAATGTTTTGTGGTGAAACTAGGTATATTGCATTTCTTGTTGGAATTGCCCCGGATTTGGTGTGGATGGCGACCCACATGGGGACGCCGTCCCTGTCACTTCGGCACGGCTTCAGGTGTGTTACTGAAGCTACTGTCACTGTGGATGAGTTTCTGGTTGCCATAGGAGACAAGGTAGGCTATGAAAATGTTGCTTATGCATCGCGAATAAATTAAGCGTAAAAGAGTGCTTTTAAGCACTCGCCTTGGAGGGCAGTTCCATCACGTTGCCACAATGTCTGTGCTCACGTGGGCGTGGTTACTGACTTGGCAGAGGTTTGTATGAAATGCAATTATCTCATTTAGAAGGCTAAATTCACATTGCTATCTTCACAAAAGTGTTCCCATATTTATCATATAACATTTAGATGACATTCTGACGTATGCATTGTGAAAGATCTTAAAGTTACAGTTTCCATTATACTGTCTTTAATGGTCAGTTAAAGTGTCTTATCTGTGGTTACCAATATAAGGTTAGTTCAAATGTATTGTTGGTAGTTACCAGTATAAACAGGTTAGTTAAAGTGTTTTGTTGGTAGTTAACAATATTAACAAACAGGTTAGTTCAAATGTATTGTTGGTAGTTACCAGTATAAACAGGTTAGTTAAAGTGTTTTGTTGGTAGTTAACAATATTAACAAACAGGTTAGTTAAAGTGTCTTGTTGGTAGGTATAGGTTAGTTAAAGTGTTTTGTTGGTAGTTAACAATATTAACAAACAGGTTAGTTAAAGTGTCTTGTTGGTAGTTACCAGTATAAACAGGTTAGTTAAAGTGTTTTGTTGGTAGTTACCAGTATAAACAGGTTAGTTAAAGTGTTTTGTTGGTAGTTAACAATATTAACAAACAGGTTAGTTAAAGTGTCTTGTTGGTAGTTACCAGTATAAACAGGTTAGTTAAAGTGTTTTGTTGGTAGTTAACAATATTAACAAACAGGTTAGTTCAAATGTATTGTTGGTAGTTACCAGTATAAACAGGTTAGTTAAAGTGTTTTGTTGGTAGTTAAAAATATTAACAAACAGGTTAGTTCAAATGTATTGTTGGTAGTTACCAGTATAAACAGGTTAGTTAAAGTGTTTTGTTGGTAGTTAACAATATTAACAAACAGGTTAGTTAAAGTGTCTTGTTGGTAGTTACCAGTATAAACAGGTTAGTTAAAGTGTTTTGTTGGTAGTTAACAATATTAACAAACAGGTTAGTTAAAGTGTCTTGTTGGTAGTTACCAGTATAAACAGGTAAGTTAAAATGTCTTGTTGGTAGTTACTAGTATAAACAGGTTAGTTAACATGTATTGTTGGTAGTTACCAGTATAAACAGGTTAGTTAGCATGTCTTGTTGGTAGTTACCAGTATAAACAGGTTAGTTAACATGTCTTGTTGGTAGTTACCAGTATAAACAGGTTAGTTAACATGTCTTGTTGGTAGTTACCAGTATAAACAGGTTAGTTAACATGTCTTGTTGGTAGTTACCAGTATAAACAGGTTAGTTAACATGTCTTGTTGGTAGTTACCAGTATAAACAGTGTCACGCATAGGTGTAATAGGTGGCAGGGAAGTCAGGCGCAGGAGAGTCAAATGGAGTGTAAATATGGAGTCTTTAAATAAAGTCCCAAGAGTATGCTCCATAACAATAAATGTACCAACAAACAAAACATGGGTACAAGGACCCGACGCGCACCTATACAAACAATCACACTACACTGACAAGAAATCAATCTCTGACAAAGACATGAGGGGAAACAGAGGGTTAAATACACAACAGGTAATGAATGGGATAGAAAACAGGTGTGTGGGAAGACAAGACAAAACCAATGAAAAAAGGATCAATGATGGCTAGAAGACCGATGACATCGAACGCCGAGCACTGCCCGAACAAGGAGAGGCAACGACTTCGGCAGAAGTCGTGACAGTACCCCCCCCCCTGACGCGCGGCTCCAGCCGCGCGTCGACACCGGCCTCGGGGACGACCCGGAGGGCGAGGTGCAGGGCGATCCGGATGGAGACGGTGGAATTCTGATAACATGGAAGGATCTCACACGTCCTCCACCGGAACCCAGCATCTCTCCTCCGGCCCGTACCCCTCCCAGTCCACAAGGTACTGAAGGCCCCTCGCCCGACGTCTCGAATCCAAAATGGATCGAACAGAATATGCCGGAACCCCCTCGATGTCTAGAGGAGGCGGAGGAACATCACGCACTTCAGCCTCCTGGAGCGGGCCAGCCACCATCGGCCTGAGGAGAGACACATGGAACGAGGGATTAATACGGTAATGAGTGGGTAGTTGTAACCTATAACATACCTCGTTCATTCTCCTCAGGACTTTAAACGGCCCCACAAACCGCGGACCCAGCTTCCGGCAGAGCAGGCGAAGGGGCAGGTTTCGGGTCGAGAGCCAGACCCTGTCCCCTGGTGCGAACATTGGGGCCTCACTGCGGCGACGGTCTGCGCCAATTTTCTGGCTCTTTATGGCACGCTGAGGGTGGATGTGGGCTGCCTCCCAGGTTTCTTCAGCGTGCCGAAACCAATTGTCCACCGCAGGGGCCTCGGTCTGTCTCTGATGCCAAGGAGCCAGAACCGGCTGATACCCTAATACACATTGAAAGGGAGTAAGGTTAGTGGAGGAGTGACGTAGCGAGTTCTGCGCCATCTCTGCCCAGGACACGAACTTCGCCCACTCCCCCGGCCGATCCTGGCAATAAGACCGCAGAAACCTACCCACATCCTGGTTAACTCTCTCCAGCTGCCCATTAGACTCGGGGTGAAAACCTGAGGTAAGCCTAACTGAGATCCCCAGACGCTCCATGAACGCCTTCCAGACCCTTGATGTGAACTGGGGATCCCGATCAGACACTATATCCTCAGGCACCCCATAGTGCCGGAAAACGTGTGTAAACAGGGCCTCTGCAGTTTGTTAGGCCGTAGGGAGACCGGGCAAAGAGAGGAAACGACAGGACTTTGAAAACCGATCCACAACGACCAGGATCGTGGTGTAACCCTGTGAAGGTGGAAGATCAGTCAAAAAATCCACCGACAGGTGCGACCATGGCCGTTGAGGAACGGGTAGAGGTTGTAGCTTACCTCTGGGCAGGTGTCTAGGAGCCTTGCACTGGGCGCACACCGGATAGGAAGAAACATAAATCCTCACATCCTTAGCTAAAGTGGGCCACCAGTACCTTCCTTCAAGACAGCGCATCGTCCGACCTATCCCAGGATGACCAGAGGAGGGTGACATGTGAGCCCAATATATCAATCGGTCGCGGACAGGAGACGGAACGTACAGACGACCAGCTGGACACTCAGGGGGAGAAGGCTCTGCACGTGATGCCCGCTCAATGTCCGCGTCCAGCTCCCACACTTCCAGCGCCACCAGACACGAAGCTGGGAGTATGGGAGTGGGATCCATGGACCGCTCCTCTGTGTCATACAGCCGAGACAATGCGTCTGCCTTAACGTTCTGGGAGCCTGGTCTGTAAGAAAGAGTAAACACAAAACGAGTGAAAAACATGGCCCACCTTGCCTGGCGAGGATTCAATCTCTTCGCCTGCCGGATGTACTCCAGATTGCGGTGGTCAGTCCAGATGAGAAAAGGGTGTTTAGCCCCCTCAAGCCAATGCCTCCACACCTTCAAGGCTTCTACGACAGCTAACAGCTCTCGGTTCCCCACATCATAGTTTCGCTCCGCTTGGCTGAGCTTCTTCGAAAAGAAAGCACAGGGGCGAAGCTTCAGTGGCGTACCCGAACGCTGAGAGAGCACTGCTCCTATCCCAGCTTCGGATGCGTCCACCTCCACTATGAATGGCAAAGAGGGATCCGGATGAGCCAGTACAGGCACCGAGGTAAACAGAGTCTTCAGGTGCTCAAAAGCCCTGTTCGCCTCAGCCGACCACTGCAAGCGCACCGGGCCCCCCTTTAGCAGTGAGGTAATGGGAGCTGCCACCTGACCAAAACCCCGGATAAACCTCCGGTAGTAATTGGAAAACCCCAAAAACGCTGCAACTCCTCCTCGATAATCAATGCACGGGCGTAAACCGCCATCCTTTTTCTTCACAAAAAAGAAACTCGAGGAGACGGGTGAAATGGATGGCTGAATGAACCCCTGATGCAGGGATTCAGAGACATATGTCTCCACAGCCTCCGTCTCCGCTTGCGAGAGGGGATACACGTGACTCTTGGGATATGCAGCGTCTACCAGGAGATCTATCTCACAATCCCCCCGTCGATGGGGTGGTAATTGAGTCGCCTTCTTTTTACAGAAGGCGAGAGCCAAATCGGCATATTCGGGGGGAATGCGCACGGTGGAGACCTGGTCTGGACTTTCCACTGTAGTAGCACCAATGGAAACCCCTAAACACCTACCTGAGCATTCTCGTGACCACCCCGTGAGAGCCCTCTGTGGCCAAGAAACAGTGGGGTTATGACAAACTAACCAGGGTAGTCCTAGCACCACAGAATATGCAGGAGAATCAATAAGGAAAAGACTAATATTCTCCTTGTGACCCTCCTGCGTTATCATACACAAAGGTGTGGTAACCTCCCTGATAAACCCTGACCCTAATGGTCGACTATCTAAGGTATGAATAGGGATAAGCATATCCACAGGAACAATAGGGATCCCTAAACTATGAGCTAGACTTTTATTAATGAAATTCCCAGCCGCACCTGAATCTACTAGTGCCTTATACTGGGAATGCAGTGAAAAATCAGGAAAAGAGACAGAGACAAACATTAGTGCAGCAGATGGCTCTGGATGAGAATGGTGCCTACTCACCTGGGGTGACGCCAGAATGCCCTGCCTGCGTTCTCTATTCCCAGAGGAACCAACCAGGCAACGACCAGCAGTGTGCCCTCTGTGACCATGAATGGTGCTCGAGCGGGAACCCCCTCCGGTCTCCCTGCGCACCATCCCTCCCAATTCCATAGGTTCTGGAGAGAGGGTGCGGGAGGATGGAACAACCAGACCCGATCTAGACGTCCACGAATAGCCAGCATGTTGTCCAGCTTGATGGACATGTCCACCAGCTGGTCGAAGGTGAGGGTGGTGTCTCTACAGGCCAGCTCCCTGACGGACGTCCTCACGTAGACTACAACGGTAATGGTCGATCAGGGCCCTGTCGCTCCATCCAGCGCCGGCAGCCAAGGTCCTAAACTCCAAAGCAAACTCCTGTGCACTCCTCGTCTCCTGCCTCAGATGATAGAGGAGCTCACCCGCTGCTTTGCCGTCAGGTGGGTGATCGAATACTATCCGGAATTGGCGGGTGAACTCCTAAAAATGGTCCAACGCCGCATCCTCCCTTCTACACACAGCGCTGGCCCATTCCAGGGCTTTCCCGGTGAGGCATGAGATGAGGGCGTAACTCTTCTCACGGTCAGATGGTACTGGGGAGGCCGTGGCTAGATAAAACCCTGGCAGCCGGCAGTATCTCCGTTGTATTCCGTGGGTAGGGAAAAATGGATACTCGATTCCGGAGAGGAAAAAACGTTCACGGGAGATTCCGGTTGTGGCGCTGGAGAAACTCCCTGTCTCTCCCAGCGATCCATTTTCTGGACAATGTGCTCCATGACCGAGCTGATACAGTCAAGCTCCCTCTCTTGTTCCTGAACACGTTCCTCCAGGTCCATGGTTATAGCGTCTTCTCCTGCTGACTTCATATATATTGGTCAGAGATTCTGTCACGCATAGGTGTAATAGGTGGCAGGGAAGTCAGGCGCAGGAGAGTCAAATGGAGTGTAAATATGGAGTCTTTAAATAAAGTCCCAAGAGTATGCTCCATAACGATAAATGTACAAACAAACAAAACATGGGTACGAGGACCCGACGCGCAATCAAACAATCACACTACACTGACAACAAATCAATCTCTGACAAAGACATGAGGGGAAACAGAGGGTTAAATACACAACAGGTAATGAATGGGATAGAAAATAGGTGTGTGGGAAGACAAGACAAAACCAATGGAAAATGAAAAAAGGATCAATAATGGCTAGAAGACCGGTGACGTCGAACCCCGAGCACCGCCCGAACAAGCAGGGCAACGATTTCGGCAGAAGTCGTGACAAACAGGTTAGTTAACATGTCTTGTTGGTAGTTACCAGTATAAACAGGTTAGTTAACATGTCTTGTTGGTAGTTACCAGTATAAACAGGTTAGTAAACATGTCTTGTTGGTAGTTACCAGTATAAACAGGTTAGTAAACATGTCTTGTTGGTAGTTACCAGTATAAACAGGTTAGTTAACATGTCTTGTTGGTAGTTACCAGTATAAACAGGTTAGTTAACATGTCTTGTTGGTAGTTACCAGTATAAACAAACAGGGAAATGCAGATAATGCAGTGTGTGCGATCAAAGGTACAAGGCCTTTGTAGACAACTGCACAGCCAGGCCAATAATGGACATAACACACACTCTCACATGTCGTGTTGCTCTAATGCAATACACTTTCAATTGGAATGTAATAAATATAGCCACAGGTTTACAGGAGGGTATTATATGGAAGCTGAGAGGGATTTGTTGGATTTGAAATTAACACTTAATGTTGTTTCCAGCTCTCTGTTTGAAGAGAAAGGTCCGCCCCTCTCCCTCCCTCTGGGGAGCCTGGGTAATCTCCTTCACATTTAAAGAAGAATCAAAGCTTCCCTCTTCTTTTACTCTCTCTCTCCCTCCCATTCTCTCTCTCTTGCTTTCTCTCTCTTGCTTTCTCTCTCTCGCGCTCTCTCTCTCAAATAAAACAAACAAAATAAACCAGCAACACTGCCTCTTTCATACACTTTGATATAGAGATCGTGAGGGGGAGATGAAAGAGTGCACTCATTTTATGTTACCTTTTGTTCTGGTGGTGGTGGTTGAATTGGTTTGAATGTTAATTGCTTTGACTGTGTTGTTGCTTTCACTGTGGTGCCAAATGAAGCAAAGCCTCAAAATAGAGAGCCTCAATATACTGTGTCTCTGTTTACTGCACTCTTAGAGAAAACAATGCTATCTAGACCCTAAAAGGGGTCTTTGGCTGTCCCCATAGGAGAAACCTTTGAATAACTATTTTTGGTTCCAGGTCTAACCCTTTTGGTTCCAGGTCTAACCCTTTTGGCTCCAGGTCTAACCCTTTTGGCTCCAGGTCTAACCCTTTTGGTTCCAGGTCTAACCCTTTTGGCTCCAGGTCTAACCCTTTTGGTTCCGGGTTTGGTCCCAGGACTAACCCTTTTGGTTCCAGGTCTAACCCTTTTGGTTCCAGGTCTAACCCTTTTGGTTCCAGGTCTAACCCTTTTGGCTCCAGGTATAACCCTTTTGGCTCCAGGTCTAACCCTTTTGGCTCCAGGTCTAACCCTTTTGGTTCCAGGTCTAACCCTTTTGGCTCCAGGTCTAATCCTTTTGGTTCCAGGTCTAAACCTTTTGGTTCCAGGTCTAACCCTTTTGGCTCCAGGTATAACCCTTTTGGCTCCAGGTCTAACCCTTTTGGCTCCAGGTCTAACCCTTTTGGTTCCAGGTCTAACCCTTTTGGCTCCAGGTCTAACCCTTTTGGTTCCGGGTTTGGTCCCAGGACTAACCCTTTTGGTTCCAGGTCTAACCCTTTTGGCTCCAGGTCTAACCCCTTTGGTTCCAGGTCTAACCCTTTTGGTTCCAGGTGTAACCCTTTTGGTTCCAGGTCTAACCCTTTTGGTTCCAGGTCTTTTCGGTTCCATGTAAAACATTTTGTTTCTAAGAGTGTGTACTTTATTATCTATGAGTAACCACATTTATTTTTCAACCTTGCACCTATGATTTTCCCTCAATTTTCTCTCACCCCCTCTTTCTTTCCCTCCTTCTCCTCTCAGGTCTCTGTCGGGGCGTATAGTGGGGGGCGTGTGGTGGTTCTTCACTCTTATTATAATCTCGTCCTACACGGCCAACCTGGCTGCCTTCCTCACAGTGGAGAGGATGGTGTCGCCCATAGAGAGTGCTGAGGATCTGGCCAAGCAGACGGAGATCGCCTACGGAACACTGGACTCAGGCTCCACCAAGGAGTTTTTCAGGGTGAGGACACACACACAAGCTTGCACATACACAAACACACACATGTGTGTGTGTATGTGAATAGTTAGGGCCTGGCAGTAGCAGACAGAGTGTGCATCTGTGAGCAGCATTAGCATCATCAACATAACGAGCAGGCGGAAATCTGTGGAGGGTGAAGAATCTATTTACTGTGTGAGGGATTCACCACTATTAATTGTGTGTGTGTGTGTGTGTGTGTGTGTGTGTGTGTGTGTGTGTGTGTGTGTGTGTGTGTGTGTGTGTGTGTGTGTGTGTGTGTGTGTGTGTGTGTGTGTGTGTGTGTGTGTGTGTGTGTGTGTGTGTGTGTGTGTGTGTGTGTGTGTGTGTGTTGGTGTGCGTGTGTGTTGGTGTGTGCGCGTGTTGGTGTGCGTATGTGTGTGTGCGGCGCGCGTATGGATTTTTCCCCACTGATTTCTTAAAGCCACGACATTGAAAATGTTGGCCAGAGAGAGTGGGGGGGTTCGGACAGAAGTCACTGACATTATCATGGGATAGATGTCTGTCATACCCAAGCAAATCCCAGCGAGGCACACACACCGACCTCTCTACTCCAGGCTGTGGCTCATTGGCTAACGCTAAGGCTTATGGTGTCCCTAAAGGACAGAGGGAATAACACTTCATAACAGACAGAGAAAAAGACAGGATGAAAACAAGCGAGAATCGACGGTTATGGAGAATGACAATTTGTTCCCCAGCTTGTTATTTTCATTCTTCACTACACCAAGCAGACACACAAACACACAAACATACACACACACACACATCAAAAATAAAGGTTTAAAAAAAATTCAAATCAAGCATGAAGTTGTGTGTACAACAGGGTCTGTTCTACACTATTACACTGTCCACTATGACACTGTCCACTATGACACTGTCCACTATTACACTGTCCACTATTACACTGTCCACTATTACACTGTCCACTATGACACTGTCCACTAGCAGGTGGTTCTACACTATTACACTGTCCACTATGACACTGTCCACTAGCAGGTGGTTCTACACTATGACACTGTCCACTATGACACTGTCCACTAGCAGGTGGTTCTACACTATTACACTGTCCACTATGACACTGTCCACTAGCAGGTGGTTCTACACTATTACACTGTCCACTATGACACTGTCCAGTAGCAGGTGGTTCTACACTATTACACTGTCCACTATTACACTGTCCACTATTACACTGTCCACTATTACACTGTCCACTATTACACTGTCCACTATGACACTGTCCACTAGCAGGTGGTTCTACACTATTACACTGTCCACTATGACACTGTCCAGTAGCAGGTGGTTCTACACTATTACACTGTCCACTATTACACTGTCCACTATTACACTGTCCACTATTACACTGTCCACTATTACACTGTCCACTATTACACTGTCCACTATGACACTGTCCACTAGCAGGTGGTTCTACACTATTACACTGTCCACTATGACACTGTCCAGTAGCAGGTGGTTCTACACTATTACACTGTCCACTATTACACTGTCCACTATTACACTGTCCACTATTACACTGTCCACTATTACACTGTCCACTATGACACTGTCCACTAGCAGGTGGTTCTACACTATTACACTGTCCACTATGACACTGTCCAGTAGCAGGTGGTTCTACACTATTACACTGTCCACTATTACACTGTCCACTATTACACTGTCCACTATTACACTGTCCACTATTACACTGTCCACTATTACACTGTCCACTATGACACTGTCCACTAGCAGGTGGTTCTACACTATTACACTGTCCACTATGACACTGTCCACTAGCAGGTGGTTCTACACTATTACACTGTCCACTAGCAGGTGGTTCTACACTATTACACTGTCCACTATGACACTGTCCACTAGCAGGTGGTTCTACACTATTACACTGTCCACTATGACACTGTCCACTAGCAGGTGGTTCTACACTATTACACTGTCCACTATGACACTGTCCACTAGCAGGTGGTTCTACACTATTACACTGTCCACTATGACACTGTCCACTAGCAGGTGGTTCTACACTATGACACTGTCCACTATTACACTGTCCACTATGACACTGTCCACTAGCAGGTGGTTCTACACTATTACACTGTCCACTATGACACTGTCCACTAGCAGGTGGTTCTACACTATTACACTGTCCACTATGACACTGTCCACTAGCAGGTGGTTCTACACTATGACACTGTCCACTATTACACTGTCCACTATGACACTGTCCACTAGCAGGTGGTTCTACACTATTACACTGTCCACTATGACACTGTCCACTAGCAGGTGGTTCTACACTATTACACTGTCCACTATGACACTGTCCACTAGCAGGTGGTTCTACACTATTACACTGTCCACTAGCAGTTGGTTCTACAATATTACACTGTCCATTATTACACTGTCCACTATTACACTGTCCACTAGCAGAGGGTTCTACAATATTACACTGTCCACTATTACACTGTCCACTATTACACTGTCCACTAGCATTTGGTTCTACAATATTACACTGTCCACTAGCAGTTGGTTCTACAATATTACACTGTCCACTATTACACTGTCCACTATTACACTGTCCACTAGCAGAGGGTTCTACAATATTACACTGTCCACTATTACACTGTCCACTAGCAGTTGGTTCTACAATATTACACTGTCCACTATTACACTGTCCACTATTACACTGTCCACTATTACACTGTCCACTAGCAGAGGGTTCTACAATATTACACTGTCCACTATTACACTGTCCACTATTACACTGTCCACTATTACACTGTCCACTAGCAGAGGGTTCTACAATATTACACTGTCCACTATTACACTGTCCACTATTACACTGTCCACTATTACACTGTCCACTAGCAGAGGGTTCTACAATATTACACTGTCCACTATTACACTGTCCACTATTACACTGTCCACTATTACACTGTCCGCTAGCAGAGGGTTCTACACTATTACACTGTCCACTAGCAGTTGGTTCTACAATATTACACTGTCCACTAGCAGAGGGTTCTACAATATTACACTGTCCACTATTACACTGTCCTTTAGCAGTTGGTTCTGAATGCCCTGTGGACAGCAGCTGCAGATGATCATCATTATTTCAGGACCAGTGATCATTGCAGCTGATGAATGAATAGATGGATGGATGGACAGATGAATGGATGGGTGGGTGGGTGGATGAATGGATGGATGGATCACGAACCCTAAAGCTCACCTCTAACACCTTCTCTCTGCCCTTTGTTCTCTTAGAGGTCAAAGATTGCTGTATATGAGAAGATGTGGTCCTATATGAAGTCTGCTGAGCCCTCTGTCTTCGCTAAGACCACAGCGGAGGGCGTAGCTCGCGTCCGCAAGTCCAAAGGGAAGTACGCTTTCCTCCTGGAGTCCACCATGAATGAGTACACGGAACAACGCAAGCCCTGCGACACCATGAAGGTTGGAGGCAACCTGGACTCCAAGGGATATGGCATTGCCACACCTAAAGGTTCACAGCTAAGGTGGGTGGAGTAGTATAACGATGGTAGTCCCCAACTCAACTGTTGTTATGGTATTCCACCTACCCTGGTGTGCCTTTTTTTTGGATCACTTAGTAGTGTCTTAGTCTGGTCTATGTCTGGTCTATGTCTTGTCTATCTCTCTCTCGCTCTCTCTGTCTCTCTCTCTCCCTCCATTTATCTCCCTGTCTGTCTCTCTCTTTGTTACTTTATTTCTCTCCATCTCCCTCTCTGTCTCCTTCTCTCTCTCTGTCTCCTTCTCTCTCTCTATCTCCTTCTCTCTCTGTCTCCTTCTCACTCTGCCTCTCTCCCTCTCTGTTCTCTTCTCCCTCTCCTTTTCCTTCTCCCTCTCCGTCTCCCTCTCAGTCTCCTTCACTGCCTCCTTCTCCCTCTCTGTCTCAATCTCTGTCTCCTTCTCCGTCTCCTTCACTGCCTCCTTCTCTCTCTCCTTCTCGCTCTCTGTCTCCCTCTCTGTCTCCTTCTCCCTCTCTGTCTCCTTCTCCTTCTCTCCTTCTCCCTCTCTGTCTCCTTCTCCCTCTCCTTCTCCTTCTCTATCTCTGTCTGACTCTCTCCCTCTCTGTCTCCTTCTCCCTCTCCTTCTCCCTCTCTGTCTCATTCTCCCTCTCCGTCTCCCTCTCCGTCTCCTTCTCCGTCTCCTTCTCCCTCTCCCTCTCCTTCTCCGTCTCCTTCTCCCTCTCCCTCTCCGTCTCCTTCTCCCTCTCCGTCTCCCTCTCTGTCTCCTTCTCCCTCTCTGTCTCCTTCTCCCTCTCCGTCTCCTTCTCCCTCTCTGTCTGACTCTCTCCCTCTCCCTCTCTGTCTCCTTCTCCCTCTCCGTCTCCTTCTCCCTCTATGTCTGACTCTCTCCCTCTCTGTCTCCTTCTCCCTCTCCTTCTCCTTTTCCCTCTCCGACTCCTCCTCCCTCTCCTTTTCCCTCTCCGTCTCCTTCTCCGTCTCCCTCTCCGTCTCCTTCTCCCTCTCCGTCTCCTTCTCTCTCTCTGTCTGACTCTCTCCCTCTCTGTCTCCTTCTCCGTCTCCCTCTCTGTCGCCTTCTCCCTCTTTCTCCTTCTCCCTCTCTGTCTCCGTCTCCTTCTCCCTCTCCGTCTCCTTCTCCCTCTCCGTCTCCTTCTCCCTCTCTCCGTCTCCTTCTCCCTCTCTCCGTCTCCTTCTCCCTCTCCGTCTCCCTCTCCGTCTCATACTCCCTCTCCGTCTCTGTCTCCCTCTCCTTCTCCCTCTCCCTCTCCTTCTCCCTCTCCCTCTCCTTCTCCCTCTCTGTCTCCTTCTCCCTCTCTGTCTCCTTCTCCCTCTCCGTCTCCTTCTCCCTCTATCTTTCTCCCTCTCTCCGTCTCCTTCTCCGTCTCCTTCACTGCCGCCTTCTCTCTCTCCTTATCGCTCTCTGTCTCCCTCTCTGTCTCCTTCTCCCTCTCTCCTTCTCCCGCTCTGTCTCCTTCTCCTTCTCTCCTTCTCCCTCTCTGTCTCCTTCTCCCTCTCCTTCTCCTTCTCTATCTCTGTCTGACTCTCTCCCTCTCTGTCTCCTTCTCCCTCTCCTTCTCCCTCTCTGTCTCATTCTCCCTCTCCGTCTCCCTCTCCGTCTCCTTCTCCGTCTCCTTCTCCCTCTCCGTCTCCTTCTCCCTCTCCGTCTCCCTCTCTGTCTCCTTCTCCCTCTCTGTCTCCTTCTCCCTCTCCGTCTCCTTCTCCCTCTCTGTCTGACTCTCTCCCTCTCTCTCTCTGTCTCCTTCTCCCTCTCCGTCTCCTTCTCCCTCTATGTCTGACTCTCTCCCTCTCTGTCTCCTTCTCCCTCTCCTTCTCCTTTTCCCTCTCCGACTCCTTCTCGCTCTCCCTCTCCTTTTCCCTCTCCGTCTCCTTATCCGTCTCCCTCTCCGTTTCCTTCTCCCTCTCCGTCTCCTTCTCTCTCTCTGTCTGACTCTCTCCCTCTCTGTCTCTGTCTCCTTCTCCTTCTCCCTCTCCGTCTCCCTCTCCGTCTCCTTCTCTCTCTCTGTCTGACTCTCTCCCTCTCTGTCTCTGTCTCCTTCTCCTTCTCCCTCTCCGTCTCCCTCTCCGTCTCCTTCTCTCTCTCTGTCTGACTCTCTCCCTCTCTGTCTCCTTCTCCCTCTCCGTCTCTCTCCCCCTCCTTCTCCTTCTCCGTCTCCTTCTCCCTCTTCGTCTCCGTCTCCTTCTCCCTCTCCCTCTCCGTCTCCTTCTCTCTCTCTCTGTCTCCTTCTCCCTCTCCGTCTCCCTCTCCGTCTCCTTCTCCCTCTCCCTCTCCGTCTCCTTCTGCTTCTCCCTCTCCTTCTCCCTCTCTGTCTCCTTCTCCCTCTCAGTCTCCTTCTCCCTCTCCGTCTCCTTCTCCCTCTCCATCTCCTTCTCCCTCTCCTTCTCCATCTCCCTCTCCTTCTCCGTCTCCTTCTCCCTCTCCGTCTCCCTCTCCGTCTCCTTCTCCCTCTCCCTCTCCGTCTCCTTCTCCCTCTCCCTCTCCGTCTCCCTCTCCCTCTCCCTCTCCCTCTCCGTCTCCCTCTCCTTCTCCCTCTCCCTCTCCGTCTCCCTCTCCCTCTCCTTCTCCTTTTCCCTCTCCATCTCCTTCTCCCTCTCAGTCTCCCTCTCCGTCTCCTTCTCCCTCTCCCTCTCCTTCTCTATCTCTGTCTGACTCTCTCCCTCTCTGTCTCCTTCGCCCTCTCCGTCTCCCTCTCCGTCTCCTTCTCCGTCTCCTTCTCCCTCTCCGTCTCCTTCTCTCTCTCTGTCTGACTCTCTCCCTCTCTGTCTCCTTCTCCTTCTCCCTCTCCGTCTCCCTCTCTGTCTCCTTCTCTCTCTCTGTGTGACTCTCTCCCTCTCTGTCTCCTTCTCCTTCTCCGTCTCCTTCGCCCTCTCTGGCTCCTTCTCCCCCTCTGTCTCCTTCGCCCTCTCTGGCTCCTTCTCCCCCTCTGTCTCCTTCTCCGTCTCTGTCTCCTTCTCCCTCTCTGTCTCCTTCTCCATCTCTGTCTCCTTCTCCCTCTCTGTCTCCTTCTCCCTCTCTGTCTCCTTCTCCCTCTCTGTCTCCTTCTCCCTCTCTCCTTCTCCCTCTCTCCGTCTCCTTCTCCGTCTCCTTCTCCCTCTCCGTCTCCTTCTCCCTCTCTCCATCTCCTTCTCCCTCTCTCCGTCTCCTTCTCCCTCTCTGTCTCCTTCTGCCTCTCCTTCTCCCTCTCCGTCTCCCTCTCCGTCTCCTTATCCCTCTCCGTCTCCCTCTCCATCTCCTTCTCCCTCTCCATCTCCTTCTCCCTCTCTGTCTCCTTCTCCCTCTCTGTCTCCTTCTCCCTCTCTGTCTCCTTCTGCCTCTCCTTCTCCCTCTCCGTCTCCGTCTCCTTCTCCCTCTCTCCGTCTCCTTCTCCCTCTCTCCGTCTCCTTCTCCCTCTCTGTCTCCTTCTCCCTCTCTCCGTCTCCTTCGCCGTCTCCTTCTCCCTCTCCGTCTCCTTCTCACTCTCTCCGTCTCCTTCTCCCTCTCTGTCTCCTTCTCCCTCTCTCCGTCTCCTTCGCCATCTCCTTCTCCCTCTCCGTCTCCTTCTCCCTCTCTGTCTCCTTCTCCCTCTCCGTCTCCCTCTCCGTCTCCTTCTCCCTCTCCCTCTCCGTCTCCCTCTCCGTCTCCTTCTCCCTCTCCGTCTCCCTCTCTGTCTCATTCTCCCTCTCTGTCTCATTCTCCCTCTCTGTCTCATTGTCCTCTCTGTCTCATTCTCCCTCTCTGTCTCCTTCTGCCTCTCCGTCTCCCTCTCCTTCTCCCTCTCCGTCTCCCTCTCCGTCTCTGTCTCCTTCTCCCTCTCTCCGTCTCCTTCTCCCTCTCTGTCTCCTTCTCCCTCTCTCCGTCTCCCTCTCCGTCTCCGTCTCCCTCTCAGTCTCCTTCTCCCGCTCCTTCTCCCTCTCCGTCTCCCTCTCTGTCTCCCTCTCTGTCTCCTTCTCCCTCTCTGTCTCCGTCTCCTTTTCCCTCTCAGTCTCCCTCTCAGTCTCCTTCTCCCTCTCCCTCTCCGTCTCCCTCTCCGTCTCCTTCTCCCTCCCTCCCTGTCTATGTTGTGTTAAGGTATTTAATGCTTGTTAGCTCCATTTCTCTGTTGTACTGCTGTCTCTCCACCCATCCCTCTCTCTCCATTGCTCTGTTGTACTGCTGTCTCTCCACCCATCCCTCTCTCTCCATTTCTCTTCTTTCACTCCCTCTTTCTCTTGACAGGGCCACTGATCAGGTAATGTGTCACTTGTTTGGTGTCTTGACTGTCTCATTCCCTCATTCTCAGAGTGTTATGTAGATACTATCTGTTTTTGGACTGAGACCGATTGTGATTGAAGTTACTAATGGTGATGCCGTGGAGAGGGGCGGAGCACCTTGGCATTGCCATGACTCCCAGAGCCACCCGGGGGAATTTATAGACACACAGGAAACAGGATGTTGAAGGGCCTGGCCAACGGGGCGAACAAAAAGCAGAAAACTATCAAATTATTTCATAACACCCCAAAATGCAGATAAAATCCATCAAATCGATCAAAAGAAACAAATTCCCACAATCCAATTAATTGATGATGCCCTGAAACACTAAAATCCATACATTTGTAGTGTGTGTGTCTATAGCAGCAGGACTACTGACACCTTTATATAATGTTCCTATAACTTCCCCCTGTGCACCTTCAAAGAAGTCCTCCCACTCCCCTGCACCTTTACCAGGGTTCCTTTTCCACTCAGATAAATGAAGGTTTTCTGTTACCGAGGGAAAAGTGACAGCCAGTGGATGATGGTCCCCACCTGGCCCCCTTACTATTCTGGGACTATCGACTGCTGTCTATGGCTTCTCCTGATCATGGGAAAACCTACGGGAGAGAGCATGTCAGGCAAGAGTCCCTGCTCACGGCAAGCCATTCAGAGCAATGATTTGACATGATGATGATGATTTTGATAAAGATTATTATTAATAGTAAGATATTATCATATGAATTAACTACATATGTATGAGAGATGTCTATGTATCATCATTCCTTTTCCCATACCCTTCTTATGATGGTGATATGTTCCATGGCTTGTAGCCCACCCAAGAGAACTCTCTCTCTTTCTCTAACTGTCTAACTCTCTGTCTGTCGGACTGTCTGTTTGCATTGGGCCAGATGGGCCAGTAACTGAAAGGTTGAACAATCTGTCGATGTGCCCTTGAGCAAGGCACTTAACCCTAGTATACTCCAGGGGAGCTGTACTAAAACAGCTGACCATGTACATGAACACATTTCACTGCACCTATCTGGTGATGTGACAATAAAACATATTTTGTATATATATAGTCATGCACGCAAACACACGCTCCTTGGTACACATACTCCCTGGCAAACAGACACAATCGGAAGAGTGAAGCAATGAGGCGAAGAAAACTGATGACAGCAGCTGAGAGAGAAAAGGAGAGACAGAAGAGAGATGAGCGAGAAGAGAGAGAGGAGAGAGAGAGGAGAGAGAAGACAAAAGAGGGGAGATAGGAGAGAGAATAAAGGGAAGAGAGCGAGGAGAGAGAAAAGAGGGAAGAGAGGAGAGAAGACAAAAGATAGGAGATGGGAAGAGAGCGAGGAGAGAGGAGAGAAGAGAGGAGAGGTGTTAGCTCCGTGTCATCAGGGACCAGAACAACAGCAGCAGGGTGTTAGCTCCGTGTCATCAGGGACCGGAAAACCAGCGGCAAGGTGTTAGCAACGTGTCATCAGGGACCAGAACACCAGCAGCTGGGTGTTAGCTCTATGTCATCAGGGACCAGAACACCAGCAGCAGGGTGTTAGCTCCGTGTCATCAGGGACCAGAACACCAGCAGCAGGGTGTTAGCTCCGTGTCAACAGGGACCAGAACACCAGCAGCAGGCTGTTAGCTCTGTGTCATCAGGGACCAGAACACCAGCAGCTGGGTGCTTGCTCCGTGTCATCAGGGACCAGAACACCAGCAGCAGGGTGTTAGCTCCGTGTCGTGTTAGCTCCCTGTCATCAGGGACCAGAACACCAGCAGCTGGGTGCTTGCTCCGTGTCATCAGGGACCAGAACACCAGCAGCAGGGTGTTAGCTCCGTGTCATCAGGGACCGGAAAACCAGCAGCAGGGTGTTAGCTCTGTGTCATCAGGGACCAGAACACCAGCAGCAGGGTGTTAGCTCCGTGTCATCAGGGACCAGAACACCAGCAGCAGGGTGTTAGCTCCGTGTCATCAGAGACCAGAACACCAGCAGCAGGGGGTTAGCTCTGTGTCATCAGGGACCAGAACACCAGCAGCAGGGTGTTAGCTCTATGTCATCAGGGACCAGAACACCAGCAGCAGGGTGTTAGCTCTGTGTCATCAGGGACCAGAACACCAGCAGCAGGGTGTTAGCTCTGTGTCATCAGGGACCAGAACACCAGCAGCAGGGTGTTAGCTCTGTGTCATCAGGGACCAGAACACCAGCAGCAGGGTGTTAGCTCTGTGTCATCAGGGACCAGAACACCAGCAGCAGGGTGTTAGCTCTATGTCATCAGGGACCAGAACACCAGCAGCAGAGTGTTAGCTCTATGTCATCAGGGACCAGAACACCAGCAGCAGGGTGTTAGCTCTGTGTCATCAGGGACCAGAACACCAGCAGCAGAGTGTTAGCTCTATGTCATCAGGGACCAGAACACCAGCAGCAGGGTGTTAGCTCTATGTCATCAGGGACCAGAACACCAGCAGCAGGGTGTTAGCTCTATGTCATCAGGGGACTGAGATAGGCTTTAACACAACATTTAACCAGGGCTCCACCACTCCCCTTTACTTGCCCTGCTGCATGTCATTCAGACAATAGCCTTTATCTATGCGGTAAAGCTGGACTGAATGAAAGGGGTTTGGGCTATTTGGCTCTCTCTATATGTTGATTTAGCTACAGCAAACTGGCATAACCAATGTAATCAATATGTAACCGATATTCAAATATGTCTTTATAATAAGGTTGGATGTAAAAGCTGGAAGAGAGATGAAAGAGAAAGAGAGGGGGTTGTCTGTAGGGTTGTGTGTGTCCTCTAATCTGATGCCTTCCAACCAATCACTGGCGTTCCTTTTTCCTCATCCCATTGGCTCATCATTGGCTGATACTCCATCCCTCCTCTGACCAACTATGTTTTATCCCTCTGAAGAAATGCGGTCAACCTGGCTGTGTTAAAACTCAACGAGCAGGGCCTGTTGGACAAATTGAAAAATAAATGGTGGTACGACAAGGGAGAGTGTGGCAGCGGGGGAGGGGACTCCAAGGTTAGCCTCTCTGTCGCCGACCGCGGTACAACCGTGTTCGGGAAGTAATGCGTGCATCTGCCCCGGCCACACAGATCACTGATGAACATCACCACATCGCCCCCTCCTACTTCCACTCCCCTCTGTCTGAAACGAGGAGGGATAGAAGGAGAGGAGGGGAGGAATGGAGAGGAGGGGAGGAATGGAGAGGAGGGGAGGAATTGAGAGAGAGATAATAGAGCAATTACAGTAAAAGCAGGAATTTTGGCCCTGTAGTGTCTGCTCTGGAGAGAGGAGTGTGGTCTAGAACCCTGTAGTGTCTGCTCTGGAGAGAGGAGTGTGGTCTAGAACCCCGCAGTGTCTGCTCTGGAGAGAGGAGTGTGGTCTAGAACCCTGTAGTGTCTGCTCTGGAGAGAGGAGTGTGGTCTAGAACCCTGTAGTGTCTGCTCTGGAGAGAGGAGTGTGGTCTAGAACCCCGCAGTGTCTGCTCTGGAGAGAGGAGTGTGGTCTAGAACCCTGCAGTGTCTGCTCTGGAGAGAGGAGTGTGGTCTAGATCCCTGTAGTGTCTGCTCTGGAGAGAGGAGTGTGGTCTAGATCCCTGTAGTGTCTGCTATGGAGAGAGGAGTGTGGTCTAGAACCCTGCAGTGTCTGCTCTGGAGAGAGGAGTGTGGTCTAGAACCCTGTAGTGTCTGCTCTGGAGAGAGGAGTGTGGTCTAGAACCCTGCAGTGTCTGCTCTGGAGAGAGGAGTGTGGTCTAGAACCCTGTAGTGTATGCTCTGGAGAGAGGAGTGTGGTCTAGAACCCTGCAGTGTCTGCTCTGGAGAGAGGAGTGTGGTCTAGAACCCTGAAGTGTCTGCTCTGGAGAGAGGAGTGTGGTCTAGAACCCTGCAGTGTCTGCTCTGGAGAGAGGAGTGTGGTCTAGAACCCTGCAGTGTCTGCTCTGGAGAGAGGAGTGTGGTCTAGAACCCTGCAGTGTCTGCTCTGGAGAGAGGAGTGTGGTCTAGAACCCTGCAGTGTCTGCTCTGGAGAGAGGAGTGTGGTCTAGAACCCTGCAGTGTCTGCTCTGGAGAGAGGAGTGTGGTCTAGAACCCTGCAGTGTCTGCTCTGGAGAGAGGAGTGTGGTCTAGAACCCTGTAGTGTATGCTCTGGAGAGAGGAGTGTGGTCTAGAGCCCTGCAGTGTCTGCTCTGGAGAGAGGAGTGTGGTCTAGAACCCTGCAGTGTCTGCTCTGTAGAGAGGAGTGTGGTCTAGAACCCTGCAGTGTATGCTCTGGAGAGAGGAGTGTTGTCTAGAACCCTGCAGTGTCTGCTCTGGGGAGAGGAGTGTAGTCTAGAACCCTGCAGTGTCTGCTCTGGAGAGAGGAGTGTGGTCTAGAACCCTGTAGTGTATGCTCTGGAGAGAGGAGTGTGGTCTAGAACCCTGCAGTGTCTGCTCTGGAGAGAGGAGTGTGGTCTAGAACCCTGTAGTGTATGCTCTGGAGAGAGGAGTGTGGTCTAGAACCCTGCAGTGTCTGCTCTGGGGAGAGGAGTGTGGTCTAGAACCCTGTAGTGTATGCTCTGGAGAGAGGAGTGTTGTCTAGAACCCTGTAGTGTCTGCTCTGGAGAGAGGAGTGTTGTCTAGAACCCTGCAGTGTATTCTCTGGAGAGAGGAGTGTGGTCTAGAACCCTGTAGTGTCTGCTCTGGAGAGAGGAGTGTGGTCTAGAACCCTGCAGTGTCTGCTCTGGAGAGAGGAGTGTGGTCTAGAACCCTGCAGTGTCTGCTCTGGAGAGAGGAGTGTGGTCTAGAACCCTGCAGTGTCTGCTCTGGAGAGCGGAGTGTGGTCTAGAACCCTGAAGTCTCTGCTCTGGAGAGAGGAGTGTGGTCTAGAACCCTGCAGTGTCTGCTCTGGAGAGGGGAGTGTGGTCTAGAACCTGCAGTGTCTGCTCTGGAGAGAGGAGTGTGGTCTAGAACCCTGCAGTGTCTGCTCTGGAGAGAGGAGTGTGGTCTAGAACCCTGCAGTGTCTGCTCTGGAGAGAGGAGTGTGGTCTAGAAGCCTGCAGTGTCTGCTCTGGAGAGAGGAGTGTGGTCTAGAACCCTGCAGTGTCTGCTCTGGAGAGAGGAGTGTGGTCTAGAACCCTGCAGTGTCTGCTCTGGAGAGAGGCGTGTGGTCTAGAACCCTGAAGTGTCTGCTCTGGAGAGAGGAGTGTGGTCTAGAACCCTGCAGTGTCTGCTCTGGAGAGAGGAGTGTTGTCTAGAACCCTGCAGTGTATGCTCTGGAGAGAGGAGTGTGGTCTAGAACCCTGCTGTGTCTGCTCTGGAGAGAGGAGTGTGGTCTAGAACCCTGCAGTGTCTGCTCTGGAGAGAGGAGTGTGGTCTAGAACCCTGCAGTGTCTGCTCTGGAGAGAGGAGTGTGGTCTAGAACCCTGCAGTGTCTGCTCTGGAGACAGGAGTGTGGTCTAGAACCCTGCAGTGTCTGCTCTGGAGAGAGGAGTGTGGTTTAGAACCCTGCAGTGTCTGCTCTGGAGAGAGGAGTGTGGTCTAGAACCCTGCAGTGTCTGCTCTGGAGAGAGGAGTGTGGTCTAGAACCCTGCAGTGTCTGCTCTGGAGAGAGGAGTGTGGTCTAGAACCCTGCAGTGTCTGCTCTGGAGAGAGGAGTGTGGTCTAGAACCCTGCAGTGTCTGCTCTGGAGAGAGGAGTGTGGTCTAGAACCCTGCAGTGTCTGCTCTGGAGAGAGGAGTGTGGTCCAGAACCCTGCAGTGTCTGCTCTGGAGAGAGGAGTGTGGTCTAGAACCCTGCAGTGTCTGCTCTGGAGAGAGGAGTGTTGTCTAGAACCCTGCAGTGTCTGCTCTGGAGAGAGGAGTGTGGTCTAGAACCCTGCATTGTCTGCTCTGGAGAGAGGAGTGTGGTCTAGAACCCTGTAGTGTCTGCTCTGGAGAGAGGAGTGTGGTCTAGAACCCTGCAGTGTCTGCTCTGGAGAGAGGAGTGTGGTCTAGAACCCTGCATTGTCTGCTCTGGAGAGAGGAGTGTTGTCTAGAACCCCGTAGTGTCTGCTCTGGAGAGAGGAGTGTGGTCTAGAACCCCGCAGTGTCTGCTCTGGAAAGAGGAGTGTTGTCTAGAACCCTGTAGTGTCTGCTCTGGAGAGAGGAGTGTTGTCTAGAACCCTGTTGTGTGTGCTCTGGAGAGAGGAGTGTTGTCTAGAACCCTGTAGTGTCTGCTCTGGAGAGAGAAGTGTTGTCTAGAACCCTGCAGTGTCTGCTCTGGAGAGAGGAGTGTGGTCTAGGACCCTGTAGTGTCTGCTCTGGAGAGAGGAGTGTAGTCTAGAACCCTGTAGTGTCTGCTCTGGAGAGAGGAGTGTTGTCTAGAACCCTGTAGTGTCTGCTCTGGAGAGAGGAGTGTGGTCTAGAACCCTGCAGTGTCTGCTCTGGAGAGAGGAGTGTTGTCTAGAACCCTGTAGTGTCTGCTCTGGAGAGAGGAGTGTGGTCTAGAACCCTGCAGTGTCTGCTCTGGAGAGAGGAGTGTGGTCTAGAACCCTGCAGTGTCTGCTCTGGAGAGAGGAGTGCGGTCTAGAACCCTGCAGTGTCTGCTCTGGAGAGAGGAGTGTTGTCTAGAACCCTGTAGTGTCTGCTCTGGAGAGAGGAGTGTGGTCTAGAACCCTGCAGTGTCTGCTCTGGAGAGAGGAGTGTGGTCTAGAACCCTGTAGTGTCTGCTCTGGAGAGAGGAGTGTGGTCTAGAACCCTGCAGTGTCTGCTCTGGAGAGAGGAGTGTGGTCTAGAACCCTGCAGTGTCTGCTCTGGAGAGAGGAGTGTTGTCTAGAACCCTGTAGTGTCTGCTCTGGAGAGAGGAGTGTGGTCTAGAACCCTGCAGTGTCTGCTCTGGAGAGAGGAGTGTGGTCTAGAACCCTGTAGTGTCTGCTCTGGAGAGAGGAGTGTGGTCTAGAACCCTGTAGTGTCTGCTCTGGAGAGAGTAGTGTGGTCTAGAACCCTGCAGTATCTGCTCTGGAGAGAGGAGTGTGGTCTAGATCCCTGTAGTGTCTGCTCTGGAGAGAGGAGTGTGGTCTAGAACCCTGTAGTGTATTCTCTGGAGAGATGAGTGTGGACTAGAACCCTGTAGTGTATTCTCTGGAGAGAGGAGTGTGGTCTAGAACCCTGTAGTGTCTGCTCTGGAGAGAGGAGTGTGGTCTAGAACCCGGTAGTGTCTCCTCTGGAGAGAGGAGTGTGGTCTAGAACCCGGTAGTGTCTCCTCTGGAGAGAGGAGGAGTGTGGTCTAGAACCCGGTAGTGTATTCTCTGGAGAGAGGAGGAGTGTGGTCTAGAACCCGGTAGTGTATTCTCTGGAGAAAGGAGTGTGGTCTAGAACCCTGTAATGTATTCTCTGGAGTGAGGAGTGTGGTCTAGAACCCTGTAGTTTATTCTCTGGAGAGATGAGTGTGGTCTAGAACCCTGTAGTGTATTCTCTGGAGAGAGGAGTGTGGTCTAGAACCCTGTAATGTATTCTCTGGAGTGAGGAGTGTGGTCTAGAACCCGGTAGTGTATTCTCTGGAGAGAAGAGTGTGGTCTAGAACCCGGTAGTGTATTCTCTGGAGAGAGGAGTGTGGTCTAGAACCCGGTAGTGTATTATCTGGAGAGAGGAGTGTGGTCTAGAACCCGGTAGTGTATTCTCTGGAGAGAGGAGTGTGGTCTAGAACCCGGTAGTGTATTCTCTGGAGATAGGAGTGTGGTCTAGAACCCGGTAGTGTATTCTCTGGAAAGAGGAGTGTGGTCTAGAAGACTGTCAGAAAATAGAGGGAGAGATAGAGAGGAGGATGGATGTGATGAAATCGAGAGATAATGTACTTTATTGTTTGGTGCCTTTTAGATTCCTTTTCAGATCTCTTACTGAGGGCTTGTTAATGACGTGCCGTAAGTGTTCCCATGCAGTCCCCTCTCCCAATGTGAGCAGGCCCTGACAATAGTTCTGTGTTCACAGTAATTGCCTCTGCGTATGTAGCGTCGGCTGGGGCAGTATGGACGTGTTACCTGAAGTGATACAGGGGGGTCCCACTCATATGTCTGTAGCTCGCTTAGCCCTCGCCCCCCTCAGCCCCCCAATGAGCCTACACACATGTACTCAGTGGGACCCAGACTGGGTCACTTTTACCAAGCAGTACCATTTATGTGACAGTTCTGACTGTATGTGACCTAATAACATAAAATAACATGACCTATGATGTTATTTATGTTATTTTTACACGCCAAGAACCCCGGTAAACCTTGCGGTTTTGAAACTGAGTGAAGCAGGCGTCTTAGACAAACTGAAAAACAAATGGTGGTACGATAAGGGCGAGTGTGGACCCAAGGACTCGGGAAGTAAGGTCAGTCTCACGGGCAGAGTGGGGGACCAAACACCCTCACTGTGTGACAGACAGGCACGCCTCCAGATTAGCCTGGAGACTAGGATTTGCATTAGAATTAGCATCAGTTAAATCTAAATAATCAAATGATAATAGTTGATTGATTTACTGTTGAATACCTTTCTAGTTGTATCACTGCTAATCTTCTGCCTATGCCACATCTGCCTTTAGAATAGGATTTTAAAGCAACAATTATTATACTGCATAAATTCTGGAAAATGTGTTATGGCCTTCATAATAATGGGCTTAATATCAGAATACCAATCAGTTTACTATTATCTGGGTTACTCTGGGTAGAAGACAAGTCAAAGTGTGGAGAGGTTCTTTGAAACATCATGAGTTTGATAAAACTACAGATAATCTTTGAATATTTAAGATGTCCTTAAACACTACAGATGTCTTTAGAGGAACACGTGAGACAGTCTTAGCGCATCAGAGAACTCTTAAGAATGCCAGTGAAGTTCATAAAATCCTAGGGACCTTCACCAAGACTGTCTGAATAGAATACTTTATCATCACTCATCCAAAAGCCTGACCAATACAATGACTGAACATAGTTTAATTAGTACGGTGTACAAGTCATCCTCGACTTAATACTTAATACTTGTAAAAATACATTAAAATGTTTATTGACTTTAATTGTAGTCATGCATTAGTAGTAGCGATGTAGTAGATGAAGTAGTACTGTCATAGTAGTAGTAATAGATGTATTATATGCACTTGTAGGTAATAAGCTATTATGATGGCAGAAGTAGAAATGCTTACCCTAGCAGACTAGTCATAGTAGGTGTAGTGGCTGTTGTTGTTAAAGTAGTAGATGTTATTGTGATTTTAAAAAATAACTAAGACTTAGTCATGATGTTGATGATACTCTAAAGCTGCCTGTTGTGTCTCACTAGCGCCACTGTCTCTCTCTCTAAACCTGTGCTCTCCGTGCCCCTCCCAGGACAAGTCCTCCCAGGCCCTGAGCCTGAGCAACGTGGCTGGGGTCTTCTACATCCTGGTGGGGGGTCTGGGCCTAGCCATGCTGGTGGCCCTGGTCGAGTTCTGCTACAAGTCGCGTGCCGAGGCCAAGCGCATGAAGGTGGACCTTAGCCCCCCTCACTGCCCCAGCCCCTCTCCCAGCACCCAGAATTTAGCCACTTATAGAGAGGGGTACAACGTATACGGCTCCGAGGGGGTCAAGATATAGGGGTAGGACTTAGGGCCTCCTATAGGTGGGCTGGTGTGAAGTTTCTTGTGCGTGTAGCCTCTGGCAACAGCTGACCAGTGTTGTGACCGTGGTGAAGCATTGTGGAACGTTGTTTCCTTTTTGTTCTGTTGTGACAGCTTCTTATGTTTCAGTTTCAGTTTATTTTTCTGATCGTTGTTGTATAGCGCTTCCCCCCAGAGGATTCTGGGGGCAGGTTGCAGATTGGTTCCATCGTCTTTGGCTGCAGATGATGACGATGATGTTATACACCTGCATTCTGTCCATACTCTGTACACTACACATTCAGCACATGAGAATTGAGAACATTGGTGCACATCTCCTGTCCTCAAGGCCTGCAGTGTCTGCTGGTTTTAACACTGTTCTAACAAGTGACTGATTAAGATCTTGGTTAGCAGGTCATTGATTGATTGACCAGTTAGGCACCAGATCAGGGAGAACAGAAAACCAGCAGGACTGCTTCATTGGAGGACTGGCGTTTTATGGACCAGTTAAGCCCCCTATCAGAGTTCTAGAACTCGAGATGCCCAAAACATCCCAAATGAGGTACAGTTAGAGAAGAATACGCTCAAATCAACAAAACACTTTATAGAGGATGTCTGCTTATTGATGCGAACCCTACATGTGACAACATATTTTTGTCTTAAAAGTGCCAACTGAGATAATGTTTTACCCTGAATTGGTAATGATTGCAACGAGACTGTCTGTCTAGCAGTAAAAAATATATACTAACCTTTTGTAACACAAGTAAATGGTTTAAATTCCCCAAAATAAGCATATTTGTTAAAGCACACATTTATCATCATATTTGATGTTTCAAAATAAAACAGGCTTGTATGTTTTTTTGAATGATATTTAGATCAATTTCATCCATAGCCACTTGTTTTGAAAGAAATGATGTTATTCATTCAAAGTGTCATGTTTCTGTGATACTCAGTGGCTAGGAAATTGCCCGATTGAGCTAATCTGACATACCGGTACGACCTAAGATGGCCACCGACATGGGCGATATAGGCGAAAAGGGCGCCGGTGCCATCCGACTTTTACTTCCAATTGTATCTGAAAGATGAGACTCTCGACCTGGAATAGAGACATTTGACTGGAAGATAAATGTGCATTTACATGTTTTTTTTTGTAGTAGCGGCCACGCCCACCAGGGGCCAAATCTGGGTTGTCTCCATATCTATATATGTTCAGGGTACATACTGTACACTACCATTCAAAAGTTTGGGGTCACTTTGAAATGTCATTGTTTTTGAAAGAAAAGCAAAAAAAATTCCCCCATTAAAATAACATCAAATTATCAGCAATACATTGTTATTGTTGTAAATGACTATTGTAGCTGGAAATTTATATTTTTGTTATGGAAACTGGCTCTAACCAGAATAGAAAGAGGAGTGGGAGGCCCCGGTGCACAACTGAGCAAGAGGACAAGTACATTAGAGTGTCTAGTTTGAGAAACAGATGCCTCACAAGTCCTCAACTGGCAGTTTCATTAAATAGTACCCGCAAATCACCAGTCTCAACGTCAACAGTGAAGATGGATGCTGGCCTTTTAGGCAGAGTTCCTCTGTCCATTAGTTCTTCTGTCCAGTGTCTGTGTTCTATTTGCCCATCTTAATCTTTTCTTTTTATTTGCCAGTCTGAAATATGGCTTTTTCTTTGCAACTCTGCCTAGAAGGCCAGCATCCCGGAGTCGCCTCTTCATTGTTGACGTTGAGACTGGTGTTTTGCGGGTACTGTTTAATGAAACTGCCAGTTGAGGACTTGTGAGGCATCTGTTTCTCAAACTAGACACTCTAATGTACTTGTCCTCTTGCTCAGTTGTGCACCGGGGCCTCCCACTCCTCTTTCTATTCTGGTTAGAGCCTGTTTGCACTGTTCTGTGAAGGGAGTAGTACACAGCGTTGTATGAGATCTTCAGTTTCTTAGGAATTTCTCGCATGGAATAGCCTTCATTTTGCAGAACAAGAATAGACTGATGAGTTTCAGAAGAAATACCTTTGTTTCTGGCCATTTTGAGCCTGCAATCGAACCCACAAATGCTGATTCTCCGGATACTCAACTAGTCTAAAGAAGGCCAGTTTGATTGCTTCTTTCATCAGCACAACAGTTTTCAGCTCTGCTAACATAATTGCAAAAGGGTTTTCTAATGATCAATTCAACTTTTAAAATGATAGACTTGATGGTTGCTATTAATGGGCCTCTGTACCCCTATGTAGATATTCTACAAAAAATCTGCCGTTTCCAGCTACAATAGTAATTTACAACTTTAACAATGTCTACACTGTATTTCAAATCAATTTTATGTTCTTTTAATGGACAAAAAATGTGTTTTTCTTTAAAAAACAAGGACATTTCTAAGTGACCCCAAACTTTTGAATGGTAGTGTAAATCTATCTACCTCTGTGCCAAATTGGGTGCTTTTATCAAAAAGTTGACTATTGGGTCTACATTTTCAGCTTAGCCACACAACTAGTATGTATACAAAAGAGAGATTATTTTTCATTTCTCCATATTAACACAGAAATCATGGTAAATTTAGCTTTTTTTTGTTGGTTGCCAGTTGCTTGACAAAGTCCCACCATTACTGAAGGATAAAAAGAAGGGATTAGAAAATATGACAGGTTTTACCTGTTGGTGCAAAAGAGATACACAGAACATTTCCAAAGGAAACATTAGGCACCTTGTGTATCAATAAGTAGTGTGTTCCTATAAAGTGTTGCTCATGACAAAACAGGAGTCAGTCTCTCTCTATAATCCTAAATCTGGGAAACAACCCTCACTTCCCCTTTTTCTCCAAAACATCACATTACTGTACAAAACCTCACATTACTGTACAAAACCTCACTTTACTATAGAAAACCTGACCTTCCATGTTTTTCAAACCAAGACACCAGATATGCATGGTCACCTTGAAATGCAGATGTCTAACCCAAACGTATCTGAAACGTATCCTGAGCATCTGTGTGTATGTTGTTGCCTGCCTTTTTTATACAATGTTAGTTTCGATAAAGGTAACTGCCTAAAAGAAAGGAAACACCAACATAAAGAGTCTTAATTTGTTTATTTTTATTTTTTAATTTTACCAGGCAAGTCAGTTAAGAACAAATTCTTATTTTCAATGACAGCCAAGGAACAGTGGGTTAACTGCCTGTTCAGGGGCAGAAGGACAGATTTGTACCTTGTCAGGGGTTTGAACTTGCAACCTTCAGGTTACTAGTCCAACACTCTAACCACTAGGCTACCCTGCCGCGTTGGTTCACAGCGAGCGGCCAAAACAGCTTCAATGCGCCTCGGCGTAGAATCTGCATGTGTCTGGAATTTGACACCATTCTTCCATGAGAAAATCCATTATTTGCTGTTTTGTTGATGGTGTTGGAAATCTCTGTCTCAGGTGCCACTCCAGAATCTCCCAGAAGTGTTGAATTTGGTTGAGATCTGGTCTCTCTCTCACCCCCAATGTTTCTTTGAGGCCTCTCTTTCAAAGTCATTGAAATGTCTTCCTCTAGCCATGGTAGCCAAAATAATAGGCAACTGGGCATTTGTATACATTACCCAAAGCAAGATGTGATGTTAACTGCTTAATTAATTAACTCAGGAACCACACCATTGTGGAAGCACCTGCTTTAAATATATACTGAACAAAAATATAAACACAACATGTAAACATGTAAAGTTGTTTAATGAGCTGCAATAACAGGAACCAGAAAGCAGAAAAAGCTCATTTCTCTCAAATGTTGTGAACAAATTTGTTTCTATCCCTGTTAGTGAGCATTTCTAAGATAATCCAGCCACCTGGCAGGTGTAACATATCAAGAAGCTGATTAAACAGCATGGTCGTTACATAGGTGAACCTTGTGCTGGGGACAATAAAAGGCCACTCTAAAATGTGCAGTTTTGTCACACAACACAATGCCACAGATTTCTCAAGTTTTGTGGGAACGTGCAAATGGCATACTGACTGCGGGAATGTTCAACAGAGCTGTTGCCAGAGAATTGAATGTTGATTTCTTAACAATAAGCCGTTGTAGAGAATATGGCAGTACGTCCAACTGACCTTACAACCGCACACCATGTGTAACCACGCCAACCCAGGACCTCCATTTCCTTCTATGAACCGTAACTCAGTCAAATCTTTCAAATTGAAGCATGTTGCATTCATAATTTTGTTCGGAATACTTTGTTTTCCTCTTTTTCACAGCTTTTTCCTTTATTTTGGCAGTTACCTGTGTGTTTCAATGCTAATGCTTGTGTAATGTGTGTGCGTGAGATGTGTGTGTTCCTATGTTTGCACAGTGATTGATGTATTTTATTCATTAGGGTCCTATTATATAAACTCAAGTGTTTCTTTTCTCCTCCCATTGCCCCTCCCTCTCTCATCACCCCATCCAGCTGCCCTTCACAGAAGCCATGCGGAACAAGGCTCGGCTGTCAATCACGGGCAGTGTGGGTGAGAATGGGCGTGTCTTAACCCCGGACTGCCCTAAGGCCGTCCATGCTGGCCACTCCCTCAGACACCCAGGGCTTTCCCTACCCTCGGGCCTACCCTGAACACCAAAAACACACACTGTGCCTTAACCACACACACACACACACACACACACACACACACACACACACACACACACACACACACACACACACACACACACACACACACACACACACACACACGCACACACACGGCTACATCATTACCACCCCGACGCCACACACACAAACAGACCAGAGACCGCCAGCAAGCCAACAGCGACTACAGGGAGAGGGGAGAAATATGACGATCGCCATCACACAAATTCCTCATATGAGTGTAAACGTTGGGAGATCCATGAAACAAGGACAACAAGGTGCCAAACTGACAGTGTCAGCACACTAACGACACAGGAACCGAAATTAACAAAAAGCTGGCGATGTTGATGACGAAGACTTTGGGCAGCGTCATGAGCAGGCAGACGTGACTTTATCTGGGCCGACGTGATAGAATGGGTCCTCTAACAAGCCACACCCCTGACCCAATACCAGGAAACTATGCTTTAGGACAAACATCATCATAATCTCCATCATCTTCACTTGTCTGCGAGGAATAAGCGTCAGGAGAATCTCTTATAAGACCAGAAAACTGTAAACCTGAAAACATTGGACTGTACAAACCTGCTCTTTCGCCGTGAACTGGTCAGACGAACATGCTTTCTTACAGCACTTTGGTTAGCGTCTCGCAAAAACAACACAGTGATCACTGAAGTTAAAGTAATAGATGACAACTCGATGGATATCTCCAAACTCACACGGCGAACACAACCGTAGGATTCACAGGGGTTTGTAGAAATAAACTACAAAAAGGAGTAATAGTTATTGAAATGATCCATAAAATGACAGTAACGCTAAATAGCAGCTAGATGTATCACTTCTCTGGGCGTGGATCAGAGGTAAAACTGTACATTCTGTGAGAAGTGAAGAAAACGTATCAAAGTTTATCTCAAATGAGACATTATCCCCAATATAAGGCATTATTTTTGACCAGGGCCACATTTAGCCAGCTAGGCCCCTGGTTTAAAGAACTGAGACGTAGCCATGTTGTTTTTCAGTGGAGGGGGAGGTACTGTATCAGAAGCTTGCTTTTTAAACTGTTGTAAATAACTGCGTAGCAAAACTGAAATCACCTCTCTTTTTTAACCATCTTAGGTAATAATTCATTGCAATAATGAATATAACAAAATGCCACTTGTAATTATGAATACATCTTTTTATAAATACATATTATATACAGTGCAAATGAATATATATATCTATACATCTACAGAGAGCTATAGAACATTAGATTATCACCATTGAGTGAGGCCATGACATATGTTCTGTTAAAGGGTGTTTTGATAATGATTAATTTACACAGTCTTTGTGTGTCCTAATCCACACTGAAAGTCAATCTGACACTCACAAACACATCCACAAACACACACGTCACTTACACAGGGTCTACTCTTGCAGAGTGATCTCCGGCACCACACAGGGTCAACTCTTGCAGAGTGATCTCCGGCACCACACAGGGTCAACTCTTGCAGAGTGATCTCCGGCACCACACAGGGTCAACTCTTGCAGAGTGATCTCCGGCACCACACAGGGTCAACTCTTGCAGAGTGATCTCCGGCACCACACAGGGTCAACTCTTGCAGAGTGATCTCCGGCACCACACAGGGTCAACTCTTGCAGAGTGATCTCCGGCACCACACAAGATGTTCCTTTCTTTTCTAGTTGTTTGTTCCCCATTTAGTTTGTATTTAGTTGTTTTGTCCATCATTTCATAAAGCCTCTGTACGTACACTAGTCCCAGATCTTCTTTGTGTTTAATCCTCTAGCCATGTTCGTTCCTCTGACCGTCTTCTGTTTTAAAGGATATTACAGCAGTCTGGAGAGGAAAGGGAGAAAGAAAGATAATAAAAAAATGAAGTACCAGACATTTTGTGTATGTGACAAATAAAATGTGATTTGATTTTGGTGGCATTGACAGCAGTTTCCTTTGGCCTGGAATGTTGAGCTTCTCCTCTCACTGAGATGGTCACTGCACAGAGTCCCCTTGACCTAACCCCTGACATTAAACCTTTGACCTTCTCTAGCTTTGACATTTAGACTCTTATAGGCACTGACACGACCAGTCAGCCTTTAAACTCTCACTCTGAGCCCTAGTCTTAATCTCTCTCCCTCTCCTAACCCTCTAGAGTTTACAAGAAATTTAGATGATTTAATTTGTATATTTTTCAATCTCCCACCAGATGAACTAAAACCCAGACAGGCAATCATATCTGTGTTTTGTTGAAGCAGACAGGTTGACTGCTGGCTGGCTACTAAAACCCAGACAGGCAATCATATCTGTGTTTTGTTGAAGCAGACAGGTTGACTGCTGGCTGGCTACTAAAACCCAGACAGGCAATCATATCTGTGTTTTGTTGAAGCAGACAGGTTGACTGCTGGCTGGCTACTAAAACCCAGACAGGCAATCATATCTGTGTTTTGTTGAAGCAGACAGGTTGACTGCTGGCTGGCTACTAAAACCCAGACAGGCAATCATATCTGTGTTTTGTTGAAGCAGACAGGTTGACTGCTGGCTGGCTACTAAAACCCAGACAGGTTGACTGCTGGCTGGCTACTAAAACCCAGACAGGTTGACTGCTGGCTGGCTACTAAAACCCAGACAGGCAATCATATCTGTGTTTTGTTGAAGCAGACAGGTTGACTGCTGGCTGGCTACTAAAACCCAGACAGGCAATCATATCTGTGTTTTGTTGAAGCAGACAGGCTGACTGCTGGCTGGCTACTAAAACCCAGACAGGCAATCATATCTGTGTTTTGTTGAAGCAGACAGGCTGACTGCTGGCTGGCTACTAAAACCCAGACAGGCAATCATATCTGTGTTTTGTTGAAGCAGACAGGCTGACTGCTGGCTGGCTACTAAAACCCAGACAGGCAATCATATCTGTGTTTTGTTGAAGCAGACAGGCTGACTGCTGGCTGGCTACTAAAACCCAGACAGGCAATCATATCTGTGTTTTGTTGAAGCAGACAGGTTGACTGCTGGCTGGCTACTAAAACCCAGACAGGCAATCATATCTGTGTTTTGTTGAAGCAGACAGGCTGACTGCTGGCTGGCTACTAAAACCCAGACAGGCAATCATATCTGTGTTTTGTTGAAGCAGACAGGTTGACTGCTGGCTGGCTACTAAAACCCAGACAGGTTGACTGCTGGCTGGCTACTAAAACCCAGACAGGTTGACTGCTGGCTGGCTACTAAAACCCAGACAGGCAATCATATCTGTGTTTTGTTGAAGCAGACAGGTTGACTGCTGGCTGGCTACTAAAACCCAGACAGGTTGACTGCTGGCTGGCTACTAAAACCCAGACAGGTTGACTGCTGGCTGGCTACTAAAACCCAGACAGGCAATCATATCTGTGTTTTGTTGAAGCAGACAGGTTGACTGCTGGCTGGCTACTAAAACCCAGACAGGCAATCATATCTGTGTTTTGTTGAAGCAGACAGGTTGACTGCTGGCTGGCTACTAAAACCCAGACAGGCAATCATATCTGTGTTTTGTTGAAGCAGACAGGTTGACTGCTGGCTGGCTACTAAAACCCAGACAGGTTGACTGCTGGCTGGCTACTAAAACCCAGACAGGCAATCATATCTGTGTTTTGTTGAAGCAGACAGGTTGACTGCTGGCTGGCTACTAAAACCCAGACAGGTTGACTGCTGGCTGGCTACTAAAACCCAGACAGGTTGACTGCTGGCTGGCTACTAAAACCCAGACAGGCAATCATATCTGTGTTTTGTTGAAGCAGACAGGTTGACTGCTGGCTGGCTACTAAAACCCAGACAGGCAATCATATCTGTGTTTTGTTGAAGCAGACAGGTTGACTGCTGGCTGGCTACTAAAACCCAGACAGGCAATCATATCTGGGTTTTGTTGAAGCAGACAGGTTGACTGCTGGCTGGCTACTAAAACCCAGACAGGTTGACTGCTGGCTGGCTACTAAAACCCAGACAGGCAATCATATCTGTGTTTTGTTGAAGCAGACAGGTTGACTGCTGGCTGGCTACTAAAACCCAGACAGGTTGACTGCTGGCTGGCTACTAAAACCCAGACAGGTTGACTGCTGGCTGGCTACTAAAACCCAGACAGGCAATCATATCTGTGTTTTGTTGAAGCAGACAGGTTGACTGCTGGCTGGCTACTAAAACCCAGACAGGCAATCATATCTGTGTTTTGTTGAAGCAGACAGGTTGACTGCTGGCTGGCTACTAAAACCCAGACAGGTTGACTGCTGGCTGGCTACTAAAACCCAGACAGGTTGACTGCTGGCTGGCTACTAAAACCCAGACAGGCAATCATATCTGTGTTTTGTTGAAGCAGACAGGTTGACTGCTGGCTGGCTACTAAAACCCAGACAGGCAATCATATCTGTGTTTTGTTGAAGCAGACAGGTTGACTGCTGGCTGGCTACTAAAACCCAGACAGGTTGACTGCTGGCTGGCTACTAAAACCCAGACAGGTTGACTGCTGGCTGGCTACTAAAACCCAGACAGGTTGACTGCTGGCTGGCTACTAAACCACTTCAGTGTTTTCTGGGTTTAACACAGTCTTTCTTTGTATTTGGTTACGTTTTCTAGTAAAATATCAACCCCTGCTTTCTCTCTGAGTATTTATTTCACTGACAGCATTTTGGGTGGTGTGTACTGTGCGTGACTTCAAAATGATAGTTTATCTCTGAAGAGTTATTGGAGAAAACCCTCCCAGAAATAGGGTGTAGATACACATGTTCCAAATAAATGATGACAATAACAATAATGGCAATATCTAAAGATAATATTGACATTTCCATTACATTTATATTGACATTTGCATTATAGATCCGTGAGCGTTTTAGATTGTAACCTGAAGCCACATGAATAGACAACCTAGCGTTTTCTCTGGTTCAACAGAGCACGGGTTAAAGCCTTCCTGCTGTAGAGGGGCCATGTTGGAGAGCTCCCTCCCTGCTGTAGAGGGGCCATGTTGGAGAGCTCCCTCCCTGCTGTAGAGAGGCCATGTTGGAGAGCTCCCTCCCTGCTGTAGAGGGGCCATGTTGGAGAGCTCCCTTCCTGCTGTATAGGGGCCATGTTGGAGAGCTCCCTTCCTGCTGTAGAGGGGCCATGTTGGAGAGCTCCCTCCCTGCTGTAGAGGGGCCATGTTGGAGAGCTCCCTCCCTGCTGTAGAGGGGCCATGTTGGAGAGCTCCCTCCCTGCTGTAGAGGGGCCATGTTGGAGAGCTCCCTCCCTGCTTTAGAGGGGCCATGTTGGAGAGCTCCCTTCCTGCTGTGGTTTGTCAGAGAGCCCTCTCCCTCCTCACTGGGCACAGATGTCAATTCAAAGTATATTCCAAGTTGGTACAACATATTTTAATTAATGTGAAATGGAAACAACATTGATTCAACCAGTGTGTGGCCAGTGGGTCCCTGTTGTGGTGTGGCCATGTTGGAAAGTTCCCTCTCTGCTGAGCGGTGGCCATGTTGGAAAGTCCCCTCTCTGCTGAGCGGTGGCCATGTTGGAAAGTTCCCTCTCTGCTGAGCGGTGGCCATGTTGGAAAGTCCCCTCTCTGCTGAGCGGTGGCCATGTTGGAAAGTTCCCTCCCGGAACATGTCACATACTAATGCAAGGTCATCACTGACAAACATTTCCCATTTATTCTTCAGCAGAGCAAAATGGGCTTTTTGAACAACTCTCCAAACCTCTTAACCCCCCCCCCCACACACACACACACCCTCCTCTCACTGCTCCACACACACACACACACACACACACACACACACACACACACACACACACACACACACACACACACACACACACACACACACACACACACACACACACACACACCCTCCCTCTCTCTCTCACACACACACACACACACACACACACACACACACACACACACACACACACACACACACACACACACACACACACACACACACACACACACACACACACACACACACACACACACACACACTTACATGCCCTCCCCTCACTGCCCGTGCAGAACAGTTGCAGACTTTTCTCTCTCCCTGTCTTCCACTCCCAATTTATCCCTCGCTCTGTACTTACTCCTTTCCTCTCCTTTTATCTCTCTCTCTCTCTCAATCCCTCTCTATCTCCTCCCCTCGTTTCCTTTCCTCTTCTTTTGTATCTTTCTCTCTCTCAATCCCTCTCTGCTTCTCCATCTCCTCCCCTCGTTTCCTTTCCTCTTCTTTTGTATCTTTCTCTCTCAATCCCTCTCTGCTTCTCCATCTCCTCCCCTCGTTTCCTTTCCAATTCTTTTGTATCTTTCTCTCTCTCAATCCCTCTCTGCTTCTCTATCTCCTCCCCTCGTTTCCTTTCCTCTTCTTTTGTATCTTTCTCTCTCTCAATCCCTCTCTGCTTCTCCATCTCCTCCCCTCGTTTCCTTTCCTCTTCTTTTGTATCTTTCTCTCTCAATCCCTCTCTGCTTCTCCATCTCCTCCCCTCGTTTCCTTTCCTCTTCTTTTGTATCTTTCTCTCTCAATCCCTCTCTGCTTCTCCATCTCCTCCCCTCGTTTCCTTTCCTCTTCTTTTGTATCTTTCTCTCTCTCAATCCCTCTCTGCTTCTCCATCTCCTCCCCTCATTTATTTTCCTCTCATCCGTCTTCCTCTCTCTCTGCACCAGAGGTGGTGCTTTTTTAATTCTGTCCCCTGGGCTTCTCACAGCATTCTGCTACATCAATACTGTCTCTACTAAAAATACTGTCACACCTTTTTATATTCTCACCCCTCCCTATTGTCTGTCACCCACCCTCTCCTTACACTCCCATTGTCTCACCCACCCTCTCCTTACACTCCCATTGTCTCACCCACCCTCTCCTTACACTCCCATTGTCTCTCACCCACCCTCTCCTTACACTCCTATTGTCTCACCCACCCTCTCCTTACACTCCCATTGTCTCACCCACCCTCTCCTTACACTCCCATTGTCTCACCCACCCTCTCCTTACACTCCCATTGTCTCACCCACCCTCTCCTTACACTCCCATTGTCTCACCCACCCTCTCCTTACACTCCCATTGTCTCACCCACCCTCTCCTTACACTCCCATTGTCTCTCACCCACCCTCTCCTTACACTCCTATTGTCTCACCCACCCTCTCCTTACACTCCCATTGTCTCACCCACCCTCTCCTTACACTCCCATTGTCTCACCCACCCTCTCCTTACACTCCCATTGTCTCACCCACCCTCTCCTTACACTCCCATTGTCTCTCACCCACCCTCTCCTTACACTCCTATTGTCTCACCCACCCTCTCCTTACACTCCCATTGTCTCACCCACCCTCTCCTTACACTCCCATTGTCTCACCCACCCTCTCCTTACACTCCCATTGTCTCACCCACCCTCTCCTTACACTCCCATTGTCTCACCCACCCTCTCCTTACACTCTCATTGTCTCTCACCCACCCTCTCCTTACACTCCTATTGTCTCACCCACCCTCTCCTTACACTCCCATTGTCTCACCCACCTTCTCCTTACACTCCTATTGTCTCACCCACCCTCTCCTTACACTCCCATTGTCTCTCACCCATCTCTCCACCTTCCCTCTCCTCACCCACTCTCTCCTTACACTCCCATTGTCTCTCACCCATCTCTCCACCTTCCCTCTCCTCACCCACCCTCTCCTTACACTCCCATTGTCTCTCACCCATCTCTCCACCTTCCCTCTCCTCACCCACTCTCTCCTTACACTCCCATTGTCTCTCACCCATCTCTCCACCTTCCCTCTCCTCACCCACTCTCTCCTTACACTCCCATTGTCTCTCACCCATCTCTCCACCTTCCCTCTCCTCACCCACTCTCTCCTTACACTCCCATTGTCTCTCACCCATCTCTCCACCTTGCCTCTCCTCACCCACTCTCTCCTTACACTCCCATTGTCTCTCACCCATCTCTCCACCTTCCCTCTCCTCACCCACCCTCTCCTTACACTCCCATTGTCTCTCACCCATCTCTCCACCTTCCCTCTCCTCACCCACTCTCTCCTTACACTCCCATTGTCTCTCACCCATCTCTCCACCTTCCCTCTCCTCACCCACTCTCTCCTTACACTCCCATTGTCTCTCACCCATCTCTCCACCTTCCCTCTCCTCACCCACCCTCTCCTTACACTCCCATTGTCTCTCACCCATCTCTCCACCTTGCCTCTCCTCACCCACTCTCTCCTTACACTCCCATTGTCTCTCACCCATCTCTCACCCATCTCTCCACCTTCCCTCTCCTCACCCACCCTCTCCTTACACTCCCATTGTCCCTCACCCATCTCTCCACCTTGCCTCTCCTCACCCACTCTCTCCTTACACTCCCATTGTCTCTCACCCATCTCTCCACCTTCCCTCTCCTCACCCACCCTCTCCTTACACTCCCATTGTCTCTCACCCATCTCTCCTCACCCACTCTCACCTTACACTCCCATTGTCTCTCACCCATCTCTCCACCTTCCCTCTCCTCACCCACTCTCACCTTACACTCCCATTGTCTCTCACCCATCTCTCCACCTTCCCTCTCCTCACCCACTCTCTCCTTACACTTCCATTGTCTCTCACCCATCTCTCCACCTTCCCTCTCCTCACCCACTCTCTCCTTACATTCCCATTGTCTCTCACCCATCTCTCCACCTTCCCTCTCCTCACCCCATCCCTCCACAGTCTCTTGATCCAAAAGCTGTTAAAAGGCCATCTTTGACAAAGATGGTTAATTGTGTTGTCTGTTCAAGGTGTGCTTGTTTAAGATGCTGCCACTCATGTAAACCTAAACAAAGACATGTGACAAGAGTGCAAATGAATCACTACGATATGACGTGTTACATTTTCATGAAGTCAGTTTGCTTCTGGAGCCATATTTGTCAGATATGATCACCAATATGTATGTTACTAGACAGATATGATCACCAATATGTATGTTACTAGACAGATATGATCACCAATATGTATGTTACTAGACAGATATGATCACCAATATGTATGTTACTAGACAGATATGATCACCAATATGTATGTTACTAGACAGATATGATCACCAATATGTATGTTACTAGACAGATATGATCACCAATATGTATGTTACTAGACAGATATGATCACCAATATGTATGTTACTAGACAGATATGAGGGATATTTTCAGCAGCCAAACTGCTACAATTATTTAGTATCCAGTCTCTCACTCATTTCATTGTTCATTTATTGTAGACAAGTTTCACCAGTGAAAAAGGACCATTTTATAAAACAGTATTTGACGTAGACGGCTCAACCAGTCAGCAGCTGAAGCACATCCTTTCAGATCGTCTTTCCTTGCAGAAACAGACAACAGAACATCTCAAAGCAGAAAAACCCCTAGTCTTTGTGAGTTGAACTGCCTGCGGTGTTTGTGAGAGATGGAGGTGTATCAGCTGATTTAAGTGTGAATGTGGGTTCACACCAGATGTATTCATAAAAACAGGCAGAATTAAAAATAACACTATTCATTTATATCCTTTATTGTGAGTCTTAAAGGCGATGCAGAAAGCATATAGGCAACATTATCCTTTTCTCATCTCTTAAAATAGACTGAACCTGCAGAGATATTCAACTCTTCCCTTGGATGACTGAGCTAATATAGAACATTATTATTATTATATATTATTTCACCGTAGTACTAAACCACAAACACACAATCAAAATAGCACCATTAAAAAAGACAAAAGGTTTGGTAAAATTAAAGTAAAATCTCTGTAAAGCCTTACATGACATTGGTTTGAGTCACATACAGTAGTATACTGTAGGACATTCTGTACTTTGAGTTTACAGCTACTCTACATTATGTCCACTTTCTGTGCAGTACATGGACGTTAGTACTGAGCTACACAAAACAACAGTTTCTCCCAGTACACAACCACTCACTTGAAACAAACACACATTGTAGACACCAGTGGAGGCTGCTGAGGGGAGGACTCTTCATAATAACATCTGGAACAGAGTGAATGGAAAGGCATCAAACACATGGAAACTATGTGAATGGTGTATTTGACACTATTCAGTTCCAGACATTACCATAAGCCTGTCCTACCCAATTAAGGTGTCACCAACCTCCTGTGGTAGACCCAGATTATAGGTGTTCAATTAACATCTCCTTTGAATTGTAATAATCCAGATTTTAACGCAACAAAGTCCACAAGCATAACAGAATGATTGGCAGGGAGATGTTTTAAATGTGATTGGTAGCGGCAGTTTGAATCTTGATCTCGCCTCTACAGGAAATAAAACTGGATAACATCCTTTTGCCAACAACCTGGAGTAGGATGAAGACGCCCTGTTGATCTACGCTCAGTTTGATGGTTGTACTGTCTGATTGGTTGAGCTATTCAGCTATTGTGTATCAAGCTGCACAGTAACAAGCTATTGGAGCAGTCTGAGACAGACAGGAGAGGTGGACCATGGAGGTGACTGCTCATAGAGGCTCACACCTGGCCTGTCTACACTGAGATAAAGACCACACTGCTCCCCTCTCCTTTGACCCTTCTTCCAGGCACTTCTCTCGTAGATATCCCTTAATGCTCATCACACGCTGCTGCTACTGTTCATTACCTGTCACGTTATTCCTATATGTACATACAGTGGGAAGACAAAGTAAGTGAACCCTTTAGAATGACCTGGATTTCTGCATAAATGGGTCATAAAATGTCATCTAAGTCACAACAATAGACACAAACAGTCAGCTTGAACTCATAAACACACAAACAATTATAATTGTTTATGTCTTTATTGAACACACAGTTTAAACATTCTCATTGCAGGGAGGGAAAAGTATGTGAACCCTTGGATTTAATAACTGACTGACCCTCCTTTGGCAGCAATAACCTCAACCAAACATTTTCTGTAGTTGTGGATCAGACCTGCACAACGGTCAGGAGGAATTTTGGACCATTCATCTTTACAAAACTGTTTCAGTTCAGCAATATTCTTTAGGATGTCTGGTGTGAACCGCTCTCAAGGTCCTGCCACAGTATCTCAAATCGGGTTGTAGTCAGGACTGACTGGGCCACTCAGGTTGAGGTCAGGACTCTGACTGGGCCACTCCAGAAGGTCAGGTCTCTGACTGGGCCGCTCCAGAAGGTCAGGTCTCTGACTGGGCCGCTCCAGAAGGTCAGGTCTCTGACTGGGCCGCTCCAGAAGGTCAGGTCTCTGACTGGGCCGCTCCAGAAGGTCAGGTCTCTGACTGGGCCGCTCCAGAAGGTCAGGTCTCTGACTGGGCCACTCCAGAAGGTCAGGACTCTGACTGGGCCACTCCAGAAGGTCAGGTCTCTGACTGGGCCACTCCAGAAGGTCAGGTCTCTGACTGGGCCACTCCAGAAGGTCAGGTCTCTGACTGGGCCACTCCAGAAGGTCAGGACTCTGACTGGGCCACTCCAGAAGGTCAGGTCTCTGACTGGGCCGCTCCAGAAGGTCAGGTCTCTGACTGGGCCACTCCAGAAGGTCAGGACTCTGACTGGGCCGCTCCAGAAGGTCAGGACTCTGACTGGGCCACTCCAGAAGGTCAGGACTCTGACTGGGCCACTCTAGAAGGTCAGGACTCTGACTGGGCCACTCCAGAAGGTCAGGACTCTGACTGGGCCGCTCCAGAAGGTGTATTTTCTTCTGTTGAAGCCATTCTGTTGTTGATTTACTTCTGTGTTTTGGGTTGTTGTCCTGTTGCATCACCTAACTTCTATTGAGCTTCAATTGGTGGACAGATTCGCCTTACATTCTCCTGCAAAATGTCTTGATAAACTTGGGAATTAATGTTTCCATCGATGATGGCAAGCTGTCCAGGCCCTGAGGCAGCAAAGCAGCCCCAAACCATGATGCTCCCTCCACCAGACTTTACAGTTGGGATGAGGTTGATGTTGGTGTGCTGTGTTTTTTTTCTCCACATAGTGTTGTGTGTTCCTTCCAAACAAGTCAACTGTAGTTTCATCTGTCCAGCACTGTGGAACATCCAGGTGATCTTTTGTGAACTTCAGACGTGCAGCAATGTTTTTTTTGGACAGCAGTGGCTTCTTCCATGGTGTCCTTCCATGAACACCATTCTTGTTTAGTGTTTTACGTATTGTAGACTCGTCAACAGAGATGTTAGCATCTTCCAGAGATTTCTGTAAGTCTTAGCTAACACTCCAGGATTCCCCTTAACCTCATTGAGCATTCTGCGCTGTACTCTTGCAGTCATCTTTGCAGGACGGACACTCCTAGGGGGAGTAGCAACATTTCTCAATTTCTAGACAATTTGTCTTACCGTGGACTGACTTTTAGAGATACTTTTGTAACCCTTTCCAGCTTCATGCAAGGCAACAATTCTTCATCTTACGTCTCCTGAGATCTCTTTTGTTTGAGGCATGGTTCACATCAGGCAATGCTTCTTGTGAATAGCAAACTAATGTTGTGAGTGTTTATGGGGCAGGGCAGCTCTAACCAACATCTCCATTCTTGTCTCATTGATTCAACTCCAGGTTAGTTGCCTCCTGACTCCAATTGGCTTTTGGAGAAGTCATTAGTCTAGAGGTTCACATACTTCTTCCAACCTACACTGAATGTTTAAATGATCTATTCAATAAAGACAAGACAAATACAATCATTTCTATGTTATTAGTTTAAGCAGACCGTTTGTCTATTGTTGTGACTTACTGTAGATAAAGATCAGGTGAAATTTTATGTCTAATTTATGCAGAGATCCAGGTAATTCCAAAGGGTTCACATACTTTTTATTGCCACTGTATGTACCTCAATTACCTTGTACCCCTACACATCAAATTGGTACTGGTACTCCATGTATATAACAAAGCTTTTCATTTCTAATTATGTATCTATTATTATCATCATCATCTTTCAATTATTTCTCTATTTCCTCTCTACATTATTGGGAACGGCCCATAAGCATTTCACTGTTAGTCCACACCTGTTGTTTACGAAGCATTTGACTAAATGTTATTTGAAACAATCCTATCCTCCCTCTCTCTCTCAATGACCCTGGTCCTGGTGAAGCTGCATTCTCTCTACCTCTAGTCTCTCCCTCTCTATCTGCAGTCGTCCAGACTCAAACTTAAAGAACTGCAGCCTCTCTTTCTCTAACTGCAGTCGCTCCTTCTCCAGGCTCAGTCTCTCACCCTCCAGATCTATCATAGAAAGCCAGGGTTTATTCTCATTTCTCTCATTCTGTTCATCCACAGCAGAGGAAGAGGATGTGGTAGGGGTGGAGGAGGAGGGAGGGCCTTGCTGGGGGGGAGCAGCAGCCCGTTCTGATTGGTTCATGAGCAACAGCCTAAGTCTCTCCTTCTCCAGCTGCAATCTCTCTCTCTCCAGCTGCAATCTCTCTCTCTCCAGCTGCAATCTCTCTCTCTCCAGCTGCAATCTCTCCCTCTCCACCTCCGACTGACTCAGTCTCTCCTTATCCAGTAGGAGTCTCTCTCTCTCCAACACAAGCCGCTCCGTTTCCACAGCCAGACGCTGCTTCTCCAGTTCCACACGCTGCTTCTCCAAACCAACCAGAAGTCCCGTACTCTCGTGATTGGCCAGTCCTAACCCAGC
The DNA here is from genome assembly GCF_021184085.1 of Oncorhynchus gorbuscha. Classification (NCBI taxonomy): domain Eukaryota; kingdom Metazoa; phylum Chordata; class Actinopteri; order Salmoniformes; family Salmonidae; genus Oncorhynchus; species Oncorhynchus gorbuscha. Next base: position 18,348,268 of record NC_060185.1, read on the forward strand.
AAAGCCCATTCCGCCCAATGAGAGGTCCCGATTTATTGAGGTCGCCGTCCCCTTTGAGGCGCTGAGCATTCCAAACTCATCAATGTGTGAGAAGACTTCCGGGATACGTACATCGCGCTCTCCCATGTCGGGTAGGAGGGAGGGGAAACAATCTTCATCATCATCATCCTCCTCCTCTACCTCACCATCTCCCTCTCCGCTATCACCCTCCAGCTGACAGAGAGAGAGGAACACAGAGACAGAGGGATTCTGATCATTAATATACTGATTAACACAATACATACATGCTGACACTAACACTAGTGATGCGCGGGTCAGCTGTTTGTTCACAATTGCTAATAACCCAATCCGCAACAGCCCCAGTATATGTACCTCCCGATGTATATCAATACCTCCCTACTCTTCTACATTTGCACACACTGTTCATAGATTATTTCTATTGTGTTATTGACTGTACGTTTGTTTATGTGTAACTCTGTTGTAGTTCTTGTCACACTGCTTTGCTTTATCTTGGTCAGGTCGCAGTTGTAAATGAGAACTTGTTCTCAACTGGCCACCTGGTGAAATAAAGGTGAAGTAAAAATATATTAAAAATGTGATAAAGTGAAAATCTGAGGCCCACACCGACCCTAACCCACAATATAGAACATGCTCTGTAGTCAGATGGCAGAACTATTTTTTGACAGGCCTAGAAGATTAAATGAAGCCTTGCTCACCAGAATGTCGTCATAAATGGATAGAATGGATGTGTCTATCTAGTTGATGTCTGTAAAGTTTGTTCTCCCTTCACTATTTCATCAAGACTTTTAGGGACGGGGAGAAAATGACATCAGTTTGACCGTTTTTAAGGAAATTAAAAGCTGTTAAAAATGACCCAACATGTTTTTGATACGGTTTCAGTTTGGCTTGGATGCATATTTTATGTGATTAAAATAGGATCAGCTTTTATGATGCTGATAAAGACAGCACCGCCACCTATACAGATAGTCCCTAACAGTGCATTCGTTTTCTCAAGTTCCTGAAATAAATGATCGTTAATCCACTCCTGTTCCGAAGTCAACATGTACATTTGGTGTATCCTTTTACTGAGAGAAATGCTTCATTCTGCACCAGTTAATATTATTAGGCTTTATGAGAGGTTATAGACCTACAGTCAGTGTCCAGATTTAAGTAATGGCTACTATTCCATTGAACCCATCCGAACATTACAGTTCACTTGACATGTTGAATTTGTATAGCGACCACAATCACACTGGCAACTGCCATTGGCAACTGTTGAATTTGTATAGCGACCACAATCACACTGACAACTGCCATTGGCAACTGTTGAATTTGTATAGCGACCACAATCACACTGACAACTGCCATTGGGAACTGTTGAATTTGTATAGCGACCACAATCACACTGGCAACTGCCATTGGGAACTGTTGAATTTGTATAGCGACCACAATCACACTGACAACTGCCATTGGGAACAATCACACTGACAACTGCCATTGGGAACTGTTGAATTTTGTATACAATCACACTGACAACTGCCATTGGGAACAATCACACTGGCAACTGCCATCATCCTCTTTTACCACTGAACCAAATCTATTAAAAAAATATTTAAAAAATGGAATACTGCCCTGCCTTCGATTTATTTTTCAACTCTCCATTTCGCAGCTTTTCCTCTCATTGAATTAAACTTAGACGACATGGTCTTTTTTGCCTCAGCGGACAGAAGTTAACTATCTCTGCCCAAGTTCCCAAAAGCATTTGGCAATTGGTGTGTATTTGGCATGCTACAGTTAGACCCTAAAGCTTTGGCTACGCACTAACGGCAGATAAAAATGATAGAAAAACCTACAATATAACTTATGAATATGAATTTCACAAGAATTCTACATTTACAGATTTTTTTTGACATTGTTTTCCCTTCAACCCACAAATCACTAATGCACACACACAGAGATCCTCACCCTGTATCCATTGACCTCCTCCTCCATCTTAATCCCTGTAGACATTGCGTGTCCGCTGGGCTCTCCAAGATCCGCCAGGTCCTGCCAGTCGCACTGTGACTCCTTGGGAAAGCTAGAGAGGTCGAGCGACTGGTCCCTTGAGCCCAGTGAGGCGTTGTGTTCAGGGGAGGACGGATCATACTCTGCCTTCAGCCCTGTGGATAGAGACAGCTCAGCATGGAGCTGCTTCCTCTTCATTAGTGACCGCCAGTCCAGGTAACGCCGCTTCACCTGGAACCACACACACAACCATTACAAACAGTGGTGATGTCACAACTCAACATTCATCCGGAAGTAGAAGTAAATCTGTACTGGGAAGGAGGATCCCAATGGAACTCCTTCCAGTGAATGGGGCTGAATGAAACTATTGAAATGCAGCCCTTGTATGTAGGATACTTCATGCTATCATTTCAGTGTTGTGTTCGGGACCACCTAAAGCAAGACCAATTTAAGACCAAGACCGGAGCAAATCAAGTCAAACTCATGGTGGGGATTTGACACTCACAATTATGGTCTTGAATTGGACTCACATTTTTGACTCTGTCTCCGAAAACCTCGCCCCCCTCCCGGTCTTAACAGTTCAAAATGTCCAGTATTTCTGTGTTAATATTTCAGAAGAACGTATGGATTCTTTAGACATTGAGAACGGTGAGACAAAGAAAAAGCATGTTGAGGGCAAACAGAGAGCCACTACAAATAATCACTAAACCAAACAGGTTTATACTAGGTTTTAAAAAGTACAACTTCCCCTGGTCTCCCCTTACTAATAGTGAGCGTGCAACTTTCAAACAATCCCCCCCCTCTTCCCTAACAACAAATCAAGGAAATTCTGACAAAGTGTGACAAATATTTTTCAACCAAAGTAAAGGACAGTATATGATTAAAGTAGGAAGCCAAGGTTTCAATAGGCGATAAAATACTAATTCGTCATTAAAGGAGAGTGGATTTTTCGGCTTGCAAAGTGGGTTTATGTGCTGACTGGATGGGAGCTTACAATTATTCATTGTTTTACTCCACTGATCTCTGGAAGAAATGACCTCACTGTCCGAGACCAAGTCAAAACAGAGTACAAATGTATCCGACACGAGACACTCAATACGCGGTCCAGAGACCGGACTTGAAGACTACAACACCGTCTCTTTTGCAACATCATTTGTCAGTATGGAAGTCCTCTCCTAGCACATACCTCTGAAGATGTGCGTAGCTCGCCCTCTCCCAGTGCGTTGACGCCTCCTGCTACCTCCTCCCAGGCTCGTCTCTTCAGCTCGTTGATGGCGGTGTTCTGCTGGCGGGAGAACAGCACGTCTCGTCTTTTGTGGATCTCCCGGATCAGTGTCTGTGTCTCACGAACGCTGTAGTTACTCTTCCTCTTCCTCTTCAAGTGTTTCATCTGCAGGAAATCCAGCCTGGTGGTCAGGAGGGGCGCAGATGGACAAAGAGATGGATCACGGAGGGACGGAGAGACAGAAGTCTTACTGAGGGACATATTTGGGCAGAAGCATGGAGAAGTGTGAAGGAGGGATGGTTGAATAGATACAGAGGGAGGGAGAGAGCAGTCAGGCTAGCTTGGACTTCAAGAAGTGAGTGTTGTAGATCGATGGATGAAGGTTGAGAAGAATCCCGCTGTCCTGCCTCAGGTGACACACTCCCTTAGTTCACGCAAAGGCCAAGGTTCACACAGCACAGGTAAGTGTTACAGCAGATGTGTCCTCAGGCAACCAGAACAGAGCTCAGCTTCCTCCTGAAAGACGAACACAGGAGAGCAACCAGAGAGCGATTAGGTGATCAAAATGGTGGTAAACTTATCTTCAATACAACTCAAAATGGGCCTGTTCTGTATCTTTATCTGTGACAGGACAAACACATGCTTTGACAGACCCAATGTGTAAGAAGACTGCTGTGTATTTCATCTGCTGAGTATCCTAGGAACAAAGATGTGCTTGCAGGCAACCATCATTTCAAACCATGCCACAATCATGTTGTTTTTCATTTATTTGGGGCAACGATTGAATGATGGGGGAACAGCTAGTTATCATAGCTGTCTTCTATCTCTATTTTCTGAGGTGAGACGGGGATCAGGATAGTCCAAACTGGAACCTATGTAAAACTCAGTGTAGTGCTTTGCATTATGCTTTGTGTGAAAAGCATCAGCTAGCTTGGTAACGTAGCCTAATCGGCGTTGTTTTTGATCCGTTAGCTACAGTAGCTAGCTAACATGCACACCATCACGTTTGCACCGTAAAAACTCAAACCTCCACAGATCAATTTTATTAAGCCGAAATGGCAACGCTCGACTACTTAATGCTATATATGATTTTTGTTAAATAACTCACCTTATCAATTGTAGAGAATAAATCAGATGCTCATCAACGCCAAAATCTGAATCCGAACGACACATTGTTGAGACGCGAGGTAAACATCCTTCCCATTGGTCCGTCCTTCCCATTGGTCCGTCCTTTGCCACCACCAATTCTGACGTGTAGCGTTCCATCAGTGGTTCCGGATGTGGCTCCACAAGTGTGTAATTGTAATGTGACATTGTCCATTGTTTGTAATCTATGTGTGCTTGTGTTCCCTCATGTGCTTTATGTATTGATTTGTTGTTAATAAAAAATAAAATAATGTGGCTCCACAAGTCATGTGTTGTTAGAGCCCGCTGTCGTGTTCATGAAGTGGAGCAAACACCGCTGTTCAAGAGGTGACATTCTGGCTTATCAAGCGCTCATGCGTTGCTTGTTAACTATGTTTTTGTGGCATTTACAGTGCTTAAAATGCTGACACACTTGCCTCACAGCTAGCTAAAATGGCTAGATACTTCACAGAAGCTGTCAGTGCTAGTCAAATGCATTACGAGAGGTGACGTTAGCTAAAAGCGGAACTTCGGTCTACCAGTTCTTCACTGAAACTGGCACTCCGGTGTGACTCGTGTGCAGCAGCGCAAGGAGAAAGAGAATCGGACAGTTAATGTTTGCCAAATCATCCATGGTTCGTTGAATGTGTTATTCCTATAGAAAGTAATAACTTGCCATGTTCTCCCTTGATTATCTTCTTTCGTCTATGGTATATTGGCGTTCGCAACAATTGGATGTGCATTCCGCCATCTACTGTGCGGGTGGATAATAAGGATCCGCGAAAAATGTAATGTGGGTAAAAATAAAATATCATACAAACTATCAAAAAATAAATGAACTAAACAAAATTAGCCTACTTTTCTGTAAAAAAAATTCTAATCAGGTTCCACACAGGGCCACACAGGCTCAGAAGACACGTGTGAAGACTCGTGTGAGGGTGGGTCATTTCCTAACACCAATGGTCTTTGCAGTGCTTCTGCCTTTGAGTCTTGGAGCCCCAAAAACGTGTCTGCTGCATATATAATATCCAACTTCTTAGACACTTGTGCTGTATAATGAATCACTGTAGTTGTAAATGCCACAAAATCCACCTTCACAGTGAGTGTGCCCAGAACACTTGATTGGCTTAAAACACTAACTGGTTTCAATGCATCCACCGCCACATCTTCAACACTGTGGCCTATTGCCGCTTCAACTCTTCACTGTCTCCACATAGGAAATCTGCTGCACAGCCCTGATCCTTGACGCTTTGATCTCCTTCACCGAAGGAAGTCCAGAGTATGATCCCCACCACAGTTGCAACATTTTCCATTAATTTATTCTTCAAATCCATACTTATCCTGTCTACAAACATTTGACACGTGACCATATCCTTTACAATTCCCACAATGTTATGGTTTGGACACAAATGTTCTCACCACATACCTCATATCCAAACTTCACATATTCAGGTAGAGTCTCCTCAAACAACAATAATATCCACAGGCTTTTCTCCTTCCTCCCATTTACCATACGGATCAGGCGATTTGCACTGACCACTCCTGAGATTTTCTGACTAAGGTACTCGTCATCTACATGCAACAAGACTCCAGCTATAACTCATCCGGCTGGCACCCTACTCTGAAGATCAATACAGGTTACTTCTGACGTGGACAATTTCGCCACCTCCAGTGCATGCTTCTGTTCTTCATCCACACAATTGACCAAAACAAGCTCGCTTCTTGTCACCTTGATTGAATCAACATTTCCCACTGCTTTCTTCACAGTCCTCAATATTACAAATGAATTTCCGTGTCTAAAAAAACGCAGTCCAATAAGAAATCCATTATTGGACCGGTCCTTCTCTTCTACTACAACGTTTGCTTGTTTTGTTCCATTCTAGTTTCCATTCATTATCACACACTTCACTTGCCACACTTTAAGATTCAAGCACAGTCTGAATTTCCTCCCACGAGCACACCGCCATCGCCTTCTCCCAAATCCCCCATTAAAATCACCAAATACCCTTCAAATAAGCCTGGACCTCTTCATATGAAAGGGTTGAGCGCTCTACGTAGCCTCATTTCCTGGAGGAAAAGACTAAGGATGGCGATGCAGAGCGAGAGATAAAGCACACACTTATCTCCCACATTGCCCCATCAAAAATATTTATTTCAAGAGTCCTGCAGTTCTGTTCTTCACCACACGATGCCACTGTTGTCTTTCCTATTCCCTGAGAGTGGTTTGGCAGTGCTCTATCACAGGGATTTCCTGCCGCTTTCCGTTCCATCTGTGTGTTTAAAAATAGTTGGAGGAGAGAAAGTGATGATCCCAAATAAAGTAGGTGTGTCTGTGTGTTGCTTTTCTCTCCATTTCATTTCAACCTCTCCTCCCTCAACTGTTTCCTTACTGTCAGAGCTCAAACCCTCAGGTTTGTGTGTGTATTTTATTATAAATCTGTCTCTCCATCCCTCTGTCTCCAAGTAGCAGTTCTGTCCCAGAGTATTTATGTATAGTGACGAGGCAGTTTACGGAGTGGTGTGTTATCCACAAAGCAGGATCAGAATGGGAGCAACTGACCATGTTCTATATACACAGGGTAACCATGGTGATACATATAGTGGGGCAAAAAAGTATTTAGTTAGCCACCAATTGTGCAAGTTCTCCCACTTAAAAAGATGAGAGAAGCCTGTAATTTTCATCATAGGTACACTTCAACTATGACAGACAAAATTAGAAAAAAAAATCCAGAATATCACTTTGTAGGATTTTTATGAATTTATTTGCAAATAGTGGTGGAAAATAAGTACTTGGTCACCTACAAACAAGCAAGATTTCTGGCTCTCACAGACCTGTAACCTGTAACTGGCTCTCACAGACGAGCTCCTCTGTCCTCCACTCATTACCTATTAATGGCACCTGTTTGAACTTGTTATCAGTATAAAAGACACCTGTCCACAACCTCAAACAGTCACACTCCAAACTCCACTATGGCCAAGACCAAAGAGCTGTCAAAGGACACCAGAAACAAAATTGTAGACCTGCACCAGGCTGGGAAGACTGAATCTGCAATAGGTAAGCAGCTTGGTTTGAAGAAATCAACTGTGGGAGCAATTATTAGGAAATGGAAGACATACAAGACTACTGATAATCTCCCTCGATCTGGGGCTCCACACAAGATCTCACCCCGTGGGGTCAAAATGATCACAAGAACGGTGAGCAAAAATCCCAGAACCACACGGGGGGACCTAGTGAATGACCTGCAGAGAGCTGGGACCAAAGTAACAAAGCCTACCGTCAGTAACACACTACGCCACCAGGGACTCAAATCCTGCATTGCCAGAAGTGTCTCCCTGCTTAAGCCAGTACATGTCCAGGCCCATCTGACGTTTGCTAGAGAGCATTTGGATGATCCAGAAGAAGATTGGTAGAATGTCATATGGTCAGATGAAACCAAAATATAACTTTTTGGTAAAAACTAAACTTGTCGTGTTTGGAGGACAAAGAATGCTGAGTTGCATCCAAAGAACACCATACCTACTGTGAAGCAAGGGGGTGGAAACATCATGCTTTGGGGCTGCTTTTTCTCTAACGGGACCAGGACGACTGATCCGTGTAAAGGAAAGAATGAATGGGGCCATGTATTGTGAGATTTTGAGTGAAAACCTCCTTCCATCAGCAAGGGCATTGAAGATGAAATGTGGCTGGGTCTTTCAGCATGACAATGATCCCAAACACACCGCCCGGGCAACGAAGGAGTGGCTTCGTAAGAAGCATTTCAAGATCATCAACCCCATAGAAAATCTTTGGAGGGAGTTGAAAGTCCGAGTTGCCCAGCAACAGCCCCCAAACATCACTGCTCTAGAGGAGATCTGCAAGGAGGAATGGGCCAAAATACCAGCAACGGTGTGTGAAAACCTTGTGAAGACTTACAGAAAACATTTGACCCCTGTCATTGCCAACAAAGGGTATATAACAAAGTTTTGAGATAAACTTTTGTTATTGACCAAATACTTATTTTCCAAATAAATTCATAAAAAATTCATAAAAAATCCTACAATGTGATTTTCTGGATTTTTTTTCTCATTTTGTCTGTCATAGTTGAAGTGTACCTATGATGAAAATTACAGGCCTCTCTCATCTTTTTAAGTGGGAGAACTTGCACAATTGGTGGCTGACTAAATACTTTTTTGCCCCACTGTACATCACTCTCACATCCATGGTGATATATAATACACATGCTAGACTTGCACACAGACTCATAGACATTACATGCAGGAGCAGGAACCTCCCCCCACACACCCACAGTCACACACTCAAACCCACATTAATTGATTGTGGACTACAAGAAAATGAGGACCGAGCATGCCCCCATTCTCATCGACAGGGCAGCAGTGGAGCAGGTTGAGAGCTTCAAGTTCCTTGGTATCCACATCCACATCAACAACAAACTAGAATGGTCCAAACACACCAAGATAGTCGTGAAGAGGACACGACAAAGCCTATTCCCCCTCAGGAAACTAAAAAGATTTGGCATGGGTCCTGAGATCCTCAAAAGGTTCTACATTTCCACTGGTTGCATCACTGCCTGGTACGGCAATTGCTCGGCCTCCGACCTCAAGGCACTAGAGAGGGTAGTGCGTACGGCCCAGTACATCGCTGGGGCTAAGCTGCCTGCCATGCAGGACCTCTACACCAGGCGGTGTCAGAGGAAGGCCCTAAAAATTGTCATGAAGACCCCAGCCACCCCAGTCATAGACTGTTCTCTCTGCTACCGCATGGCAAGCGGTACTGTTTTATTTATTTACTTACCTATTGTTCACCTAATACCTTTTTTGCACTATTAGTTAGAGCCTGTAAGTAAATCAAATCAAATCAAATGTATTTATATAGCTCTTCGTACATCAGCTGATATCTCAAAGTGCTGTACAGAAACCCAGCCTAAAACCCCAAACAGCAAGCAATGCAGGTGTAGAAGCACGGTGGCTAGGAAAAACTCCCTAGAAAGGCCAAAACCTAGGAAGAAACCTAGAGAGGAACCAGGCTATGTGGGGTGGCCAGTCCTCTTCTGGCTGTGCCGGGTTGGAGAAAACAGAACATGGCCAAGATGTTCAAATGTTCATAAATGACCAGCATGGTCGAATAATAACAAGGCAGAACAGTTGAAACTGGAGCAGCAGCACAGTCAGGTGGACTGGGGACAGCAAGGAGTCATCATGTCAGGTCGTCCTGGGGCACGGTCCTTGGGCTCAGGTCCTCAGAGAGAGAGAAAGAAAGAGAGAATTAGAGAGAGCATATGTGGGGTAGCCAGTCCTCTTCTGGCTTTGCCGGGTGAGCATTTCACTGTAAGTTTGTACCTGTTGTATTCGGCACACGTTGTAAATAAATTTTGATTTGATTTGATAGTTAGGCTGCTCAGTCGAAATGTCAGATTGACAGAGCGGCACAAGGACATCAAGTACTGATATCATCGCTGTTGACTAATCTTAGTGCTTTCCTGTTGCCATAGTGACATAACTTGTAATTCTGTTACTGTAGCTTGCCTTCATGTAACAAGGTTTGTTTGACTTCAGAGACGCATCCACACACACTCAAAGTCCCTCACACACACACAACCCTGTGTCATGTCTAGACTACAGAGATCCATCCAAAACCTCACAAATATAACCCTGTATCAATGTCTGGACTACAGAGATCCATCCAAACCCTCACAAATATAACCCTGTATCAATGTCTGGACTACAGAGATCCATCCAAACCCTCACAAATAGAACCCTGTATCAATGTCTGGACTACAGAGATCCATCCACACCCTCACAAATAGAACCCTGTATCAATGTCTGGACAATGTCCACACACATCATGATCATCACACACACAACCCTGTGTCATTGCCTGGGACAGAGGAAGTGTTCAACCTGATAAGTGATGATTTTGAATGCCTTATGGGTAGACCAATGGCTGTTCACCATTAAAATGTTTACTCTGTACATGCAGTGCCTTCAGAAATAATGAATGTTGTTGTTACAGCCTGAATTCAAAATTGATTAAAAAAACAAAAATCTCACCCATCTACACACAATACCCCAAATGACAAAGTGAAAACATGTTTTTAGAAATGTTGGCAAATTTATTGAAAATGAAATACAGAAATAACTAATTTACATACAGTTGAAGGCGGAGGAAGTTTACATACACTTACAGTGGGGAGAACAAGTATTTGATACACCGCCAATTTTGCAGGTTTTCCTACTTATAAAGCATGTAGAGGTCTGTCCTTTTTATCATAGGTGCACTTCAACTGTTAGAGACGGAATCTAAAACAAAAATCCAGAAAATCACATTGTATGATTTTTAAGTAATGAATTGGCATTTTATTGCATGACATAAGTATTTGATCACTTACCAACCAGTAAGAATTCCGGCTCTCACAGACCTGTTAGTTTTTCTTTAAAAATCCCTCCTGTTCTCCACTCATTACCTGTATTAACTGCACCTGTTTGAACTCGTTACCTGTATAAAAGACACCTGTCCACACACTCAATCAAACAGACTCCAACCTCTCCACAATGGCCAAGACCAGAGAGCCTTGTAAGGACATCAGGGATAAAATTGTAGACCTGCACAAGGCTGGGATGGGCTACAGGACAATAGGCAAGCAGCTTGGTGAGAAGGCAACAACTGTTTGCGCAATTATTAGAAAATGGAGGAAGTTCAAGTTGACGGTCAATCACCCTCGTTCTGGGGCTCCATGCCAGGTCTCACCTCGTGGGGCATCAATGATCATGAGGAAGGTGAGAGATCAGCCCAGAACTACACGGCAGGACGTGGTCAATGACCTGAAGAGAGCCGGGACCACAGTCTCAAAGAAAACCATTAGAAACACACTACGCCGTCATGGATAAAAATCCTGCAGCGCACGCGAGGTCCCCCTGCTCAAGCCAGCGCATGTCCAGGCCCGTCTGAAGTTTGCCAATGACCATCTGGATGATCCAGAGGAGGAATGGGAGAAGGTCATGTGGTCTGATGAGACACAAATAGAGCTTTTTGGTCTAAACTCCACTCGCCGTGTTTGGAGGAAGAAGAAGGATGAGTACAACCCCAAGAACACCATCCCATCCGTGAAGCATGGAGGTGGAAACATCATTCTTTGGGGATGCTTTTCTGCAAAGGGGACAGGACGACTGCACCGTATTGACGGGAGGATGGATGGGGCCATGTATCGCGAGATCTTGGCCAACAACCTCCTTCCCTCAGTAAGAGCATTGAAGATGGGTCGTGGCTGGGTCTTCCAGCATGACAATGACCCGAAACACACAGCCAGGGCAACTAAGGTGTGGCTCCGTAAGAAGCATCTCAAGGTCCCGGAGTGGCCTAGCCAGTGTCTAGACCTGAACCCAATAGAAAGTCTTTGGATGGAGCTGAAAGTCCGTATTGCCCAGCGACAACCCCGAAACCTGAATGATCTGGAGAAGGTCTGTATGGACGAGTGGGCCAAAATCCCTGCTGCAGTGTGTGCAAACCTGGTCAAGAACTACAGGAAACATATGATCTCTGTAATTGCAAACAAAGGTTTGTGTACCAAATATTAAGTTCTGCTTTTCTAATGTATCAAATACTTATGTCATGCAATAAAATGAATGAAAATGAATTACTTAAAAATCATACAATGTGATTTTCTGGATTTTTGTTTTAAATTCCGTCTGTCACAGTTGAAGTGTACCTATGATCAAATTAGAGACCTCTACATGCTTTGTAAGTAGGAAAACCTGCAAAATCGTCAGTGTATCAAATACTTGTTCTCCCACAGTAGTTATATGTATATTTTCATATTCCATTCCTTTACTTAGATTTGTGTGTATTAGGTAGTTGTTGTGGAATTGTTAGATTACATGTTAGATATTGCTGCACTGTCGGAACTAGAAGCACAAGCATTTCGCTACACTTGTCTAAACCTGTTTTTGCTTTGTCATTATGGTGTATTGTGTGTAGATTGATGAGGGAAAAAAACAATTGAATCAATTTTAGAATAATGCTGTAACGTGGAAAAAAGTCACGGGGTCTGAATACTTTCTCAATGCACTGTAAAGTTAAATTATTGCCACATTTTTTTGCAGTTTTACTTTAGTGCCTTATTGCATGTTTTGGAATATGTTTATTCTGTACAGGCTTCCTTCTTCTCACTCTGTCATTTAGGTTAGTATTGTGGAGTAACTACAATGTTGTTCCATACTCACTTTTCTCCTATCACAGCTATTAAACTCTGTCACTGTTTTAAAGTCACCATTGGCCTCATGGTGAAATCCCTGAGCGGTTTCCTTCCTCTCCGTCAACTGAGTTAGGGAAGTTGCCTGTATCTTTGTAGTGACTGGGTGTATTGATACACCATCCAAAGTGTAGTTAATAACTTCACCATGTTCAAAGGGATATTCAGTGTCAGCTTTTCTTTACCCATCTACCAATAGGTGCCCTTCTTTGAAGTCATTGGAAAACCTCCCTGGTCTTTGAATCTGTGTTTGAAATTCACTGCTGGACTGAGGGGCCTTACAGATCATTGTATGTGTGGGGTACAGAGTTGAGGTAGTCATTCAAAAATCATGTTAAACACTATTTTCGATGTGACTTGTTAAGCACATTTTACTCCTGAACTTATTGACACTTGCCATAACAAAGGGGTTGAATACCTATTGACTCAAAACATTTCAGCTTTTCATTTTTAATTGATTAATAAACATAATTCCACTTTTACGTTATGGGGTATTGTGTGTAGGCCAGTAACACATTGTCAGTTTAATCAATATAAATGCAAGCTGTAGCGCAAACATTTTTGGAAAAAGTCAAGGGGTGTGAATACTTTCTGAAGGCACTGTATAATCAAATCATTAAGGCCCTAGGGAGTGTGGTATTTGGCCAATATACAACGACTAAGGGCTGTTCTTATGAACGACGGAACGCGGAGTGCCTGGATACAGCCCATAGCTGTATACCACAAACCCCCAAGGTACCTTATTTCTGTTATAAACTGGTTACCAACATTATTGGAGCAGTAAAAAGGAATGGTTTGTCGTCTGATATACCATGGCTGTCAGCCAATCAGCATTCATGGCTCAAATCACTCAGTTTATAATCTTTTTTATATACAGTAAGAACTTTCACTGTATTGTTTTTACATTACTCTTCGTCTGATCTTTATTCATGGCTGTGATCTGATTGGTTGTCTTTCCTTTCCGTCAAGGCGTTGAAGTAGCGCTTCATCAAGGCGTATGGCACAGGGCTTTAATCTACAGAGGGCAGAGTTTCACCTCTCACCTGAGCCAATCACAGATTACAAGGTATGTCGCCGGACCACAATGCACCTAGAGGAAGAGGAGGTGTGGACCTTTGAGGTGAGCAGGGTCCAGTGGTTATACAGGGAAGGAGATGAGAGCAGGAAGAGTAAAATAAAGTTCAAGAGTATCCAACCATCTCCTGCTCTTTTCTGTGAATCCAACCATCTCCTGCTCTTCTCTGTGAATCCAACCATCTCCTGCTCTTTTCTGTGAATCCAACCATCTCCTGATCTTTTCTGTGAATCCAACCATCTCCTGCTCTTCTCTGTGAATCCAACCATCTCCTGCTCTTTACTGTGAATCCAACCATCTCCTGCTCTTTTCTGTGAATCCATCCATCTCCTGCTCTTTTCTGTGAATCCAACCATCTCCTGCTCTTTTCTGTGAATCCAACCATCTCCTGCTCTTTTCTGTGAATCCAACCATCTCCTGCTCTTTTCTGTGAATCCATCCATCTCCTGCTCTTTTCTGTGAATCCATCCATCTCCTGCTCTTTTCTGTGAATCCAACCATCTCCTGCTCTTTTCTGTGAATCCAACCATCTCCTGCTCTTTTCTGTGAATCCATCCATCTCCTGCTCTTTTCTGTGAATCCAACCATCTCCTGCTCTTTTCTGTGAATCCATCCATCTCCTGCTCTTTTCTGTGAATCCAACCATCTCCTGCTCTTTTCTGTGAATCCAACCATCTCCTGCTCTTTTCTGTCAAGCCATCCATCTCCTGCTCTTTTCTGTCAATCCATCCATCTCCTGCTCTTTTCTGTGAATCCAAACATTTCCTGCTCTTTTCTGTGTATCGAACACACTATCTATCAGAGATTATTGTCAAATAGACACTCTCCTGGTCTCATCAGCTCCCTATTTAGTTCAGTTGTTTCTGTTTGTATGGTTGTGAGATATTGTTTGTTTTTGACTGCCTACCTGTGTTTGACCATTGCCTGCGACCATGATTCCTTTCTCAATAAACATCTGCCGCGCTCGGCGCGTGAATCTACACATTTTTCTCCCTTAGTATTCATTACATAAGCAGCATGTGGTTTATCGTAATCTTCTATGTGGCAGCAACTCAAACACCGTCCCAATCCCACTAACGGCAGCTTAGTAGGGTCTCTTTAGCAGCTATAGCTAACACTATCCCACTTAATTTTAGTCGGTTAGCTTCAATGTTACCCACTAATGCTAATGCTATCCTGCTTCCATTTAATCAGTTAGATTTAGCATTATCCACTAAAGATAATGCTGCCCTGCACCAATTTCATCAGCTAGCTTTAGCATTACCCCCTAAAGCTAATGCTATCCCTATTGCATTTCAGAGCCACGAACAACAGATTAGCAAGGTTTGTTGGTGGCTAATACTGCACATTGCAATCCATCTCTGTCTCTTTGTGATTGGGATCTTAGCATGCACACATGCACCCTGGCACTCAGAGTCTTTGAATTCTCCAACAATGTAACCTTGAAAGCATTTGTAAAGTGTTTTTCTAGAAAATACTGGAGAGCTTTACCAAGGATGCTCTCAGTGCCTCTCACACCAAGGCTTTAGAGTGGATCAAAGTGACCTCCTTTCCTTGTCTCCTTTCCTCATCTTCTTTCTTTCATCCACACTAGTTTGAAGATATACAATTGAAGTCGAAAGTTTACATACACCTTAGCCAAATACATTTAAACTCAGTATTTCACAATTCCTGACATTTAATCTAAGCAAAAATTCCCTGTTTTACATCAGTTAGAATCACCACTCTATTTTAAGAATGTGAAATGTCAGAATAATAGAGGAGAGAATGTTTTATTTCAGCTTTTATTTCTTTCATCACATTCCCAGTGGGTCAGAAATGTACATACACTCAAATTGTATTTGGTAGCATTGTCATTAAATTGTTCAAATTGGGTCAAACATTTCGGGTTGCCTTCCACAAGCTTCCCACAATAAGTTTTAGCCCATTCCTCCTGACAGAGCTGGTGTAACTGAGTCAGGTTTTTTGGCCTCCTTGGCCTCCTTGTTCGCACATGCTATTTCAGTTCTGCCCACACATTTTCTATAGGATTCAGGTCAGGGTTTGTTGATGGCCACTCCAATACCTTGACTTTGTTGTCCTTAAGCTATTTTGCCACTACTTTGGAAGTATGCTTGGGGTCATTTGGAAGACCCATTTGCGACCAAGCTTTAACTTCCTGACTGATGTCCTGAGATGTTCCTTCAATATATCCACATCATTTCCCTTCCTCATGATGCTATTTATTTTGTGAAGTGCACCAGTCCCTCCTGCAGCAAAGCACCCCCACAACATGATGCTGCCACCCCCGTGCTTCACGGTTGTTCTTTGACTTGCAAACCTCCCCTTATTTCCTCCAAACATAACGATGGTCATTATGGCCAAAGAGTTCTATTTTTGTTTCATCAGACCAGAGGACCAAAAAAAGTATGATATTTGTCCCCTTATGCAGTTGCAAACCGAAGTCTGGCTTTTATATGGCGGTTTTGGAGCAGGTGCTTCTTCCTTGCTGAGCGGCCTTTCAGGTTATGTCGCTATAGGACTCATTTTTACGGTGGATATAAATACTTTTGTATCTGTTTCCTCCAGCATCTTCACAAGGTCCTTTGCTGTTGTTCTGAGATTGATTTGCACTTTTCACACCAAAGTACGTTAATCTCTCAGAGACAGAACGCTTCTCGGTATGACGGCTGCGTGGTCCCATGGTGTTTATACTTGCATACCATTGTTTGTACAGATGAACGTGGTACCTTCAGGTGTTTGGAAATTGCTCCCAATGATGAACCAAACTTGTGGAAGTCTACAATTCTTTTCTGAGGTCTTGGCTGATTTCTTGTGATTTTCCCATGATGTCAAGCATAGAGGCACTGAGTTTGAAGGTAGGCCTTGAAATACATCCACAGGTGCACCTCCAATTGACTCAAATGATATCAATTCAAATCAAATGTATTTATATAGCCCTTCTTACATCAGCTGATATATAAAAGTGCTGTACAGAAACCCAGCCTAAAATCCCAAACAGCAAGCAATGCAGGTGTAGAAGCAAGGTGCCTAGGAAAACTCCCTAGAAAGGCCAGAATCTAGGAAGAAAGCTAGAGAAGAACCAGGCTATGAGGAGTGGCCAGTCCTCTTCTGGCTGTGCCGGGTGGAGATTATAACAGAACATGGCCAAGATGTTCAAATGTTCATAAATGACCAGAATGTTCAAATAATACTAATCACATTGAACAGGTCAGGGTTCCATAGCCGCAGGCAGAACAGCTGAAAATGGAGCAGCAGCACGGCCAGGTGGACTGGTGACAACAAGGAGTCATCATGCCAGGTAGTCCTGAGGCATGGTCCTAGGGCTCAGGTCCTCCGAGAGAGAGAAAGAAAGAACTTACTTAAATTCACACAGGACACCGAATAAGACAGGAGAAATATTCCAGATATAACAGACTGACCCTAGCCCCCCGACACATAAACTACTGCAGCATAAATACTGTAGGCTAAGACAGGAGACAATGTGGCCCCATCCGATGAGACCTCCGGGATACCCCCGTCTGGGATGTACACAATTCCCTTGAATGGCCCTATGATTAGGGCCAACTTTGTCAAATGAAGGACAGGGAGGGATGATAAATAGCCACAATAACATTCTGATGCTAGCATTCGGAGGGAGGTGTGTGGCTGGCTGCATGCGTGATCCTTTCAGGATTGTAAAAGGAGAGCTAAATGT
Organism: Oncorhynchus gorbuscha; assembly: GCF_021184085.1. Classification (NCBI taxonomy): domain Eukaryota; kingdom Metazoa; phylum Chordata; class Actinopteri; order Salmoniformes; family Salmonidae; genus Oncorhynchus; species Oncorhynchus gorbuscha. The sequence goes on from NC_060185.1 coordinate 18,365,640, forward strand.
CACCCTAACAACACCTAGAACCCCATTCTGTGTGCATGTGTGTATTTCATGTAAACGTGTGTGTGTGTATGTGTGTGCGTGTGCGTGTGCGTGTGCGTGTGCGTGTGTGCGTGTGCGTGTGCGTGTGAATGTAAGTAAGACTGATTGGGTTTCTGTCTGTGTGTTTGTCAAAGTTTGCATGAGCTAGTATGTCTGTGTTTGTCTGTTATTGTGTGTTTGTCTGTTATTGTGTGTTTGTCTGTCATTGTGTGTTTGTCTGTCATTGTGTGTTTGTCTGTTATTGTGTGTTATTGTGTGTTAATGTGTGATAATGTGAGTTATTATGTGTTAATGTGTGATAATGTGTGTTAATATGTGTTATTGTGTGTTATTGTGTGATAATGTGAGTTATTATGTGTTAATGTCTGTTATTGTGTGTTATTGTGTGTTAATGTGTGTTAATGTGTGTTATTGTGTGTTATTGTGTGTTAATGTGTGTTAATGTGTGTTATTGTGTGTTAATGTGTGTTATTGTGTGTTATTGTGTGTTATTGTGTGTTAATGTGTGTTATTGTGTGTTAATGTGTGTTAATGTGTGTTATTGTGTGTTAATGTGTGTTAATATGTGTTAATGTGTGTTAATGTGTGTTATTGTGTGTTAATGTGTGTTAATATGTGTTAATGTGTGTTATTGTGTGTTAATGTGTGTTATTGTGTGTTATTGTGTGTTAATGTGTGTTAATATGTGTTAATGTGTGTGATTGTGTGTTATTGTGTGTTAATGTGTGTTATTGTGTGTTAATGTGTGTTAATGTGTGTTATTGTGTGTTAATGTGTGTTATTGTGTGTTAATGTGTGTTAATGTGTGTTATTGTGTGTTAATGTGTGTTATTGTGTGTTATTGTGTGTTAATGTGTGTTATTGTGTGTTATTGTGTGTTAATGTGTGTTAATGTGTGTTAATGTGTGTTATTGTGTGTTAATGTGTGTTAATATGTGTTAATGTGTGTTAATGTGTGTTATTGTGTGTTATTGTGTGTTATTGTGTGTTAATGTGTGTTATTGTGTGTTAATGTGTGTTAATGTGTGTTAATGTGTGTTAATGTGTTATTGTGTGTTATTGTGTGTTAATGTGTGTTAATATGTGTTAATGTCTGTTATTGTGTGTTAGTATCTGTTATTGTGTGTTAGTATCTGTTATTGTGTGTTATTGTGTGTTAGTATCTGTTATTGTGTGTTATTGTGTGTTATTGTGTGTGTCTGTCGGTTCGCTTGTTTTCAGTAGAATGAAGTGACCTCATCAGCATGGCCACACCCCTCTTAAGAAGACTGTAGTTCGTAATATGACATTCCTGTGTGGTTAGTAATATGACATTACTGTGAGGTTCTCCATATGACATTACTGTGAGGTTCTCCATATGACAGTACTGTGTGGTTCTCCATATGACATTACTGTGAGGTTCTCCATATGACAGTACTGTGTGGTTCTCCATATGACAGTACTGTTAGGTTCTACATATGACAGTACTGTGTGGTTCTCCATATGACAGTACTGTTAGGTTCTCCATATGACAGTACTGTGAGATTCTCCAATTGACAGTACTGTGTGGTTCTCCATATGACAGTACTGTTAGGTTCTCCATATGACAGTACTGTGAGGTTCTCCATATGACAGTACTGTGAGGTTCTCCATATGACAGTACTGTTAGGTTCTCCATATGACAGTACTGTTAGGTTCTCCATATGACAGTACTGTGAGGTTCTCCATATGACAGTACTGTTAGGTTCTCCATATGACAGTACTGTGAGGTTCTCCATATGACAGTACTGTGGGGTTCTCCATATGACAGTACTGTGTGGTTCTCCATATGACATTACTGTGAGGTTCTCCATATGACATTACTGTGAAGTTCTCCATATGACAGTACTGTGTGGTTCTCCATATGACAGTACTGTAAGGTTCTCCATATGACAGTACTGTGTGGTTCTCCATATGACAGTACTGTTAGGTTCTCCATATGACAGTACTGTGGGGTTCTCCATATGACAGTACTGTGAGGTTCTCCATATTACTGTACTGTGAGGTTCTCCATATGACAGTACTGTGAGGTTCTCCATATGACTGTACTGTGAGGTTCTCCATATGACAGTACTGTTAGGTTCTCCATATGACAGTACTGTTAGGTTCTCCATATGACAGTACTGTGGGGTTCTCCATATGACAGTACTGTGAGGTTCTCCATATGACTGTACTGTGAGGTTCTCCATATGACAGTACTGTGAGGTTCTCCATATGACTGTACTGTGAGGTTCTCCATATGACAGTACTGTTAGGTTCTCCATATGACAGTACTGTGGGGTTCTCCATATGACAGTACTGCGAGGTTCTCCATATGACTGTACTGTGAGGTTCTCCATATGACAGTACTGTGAGGTTCTCCATATGACAGTACTGTGGGGTTCTCCATACGACAGTACTGTGAGGTTCTCCATATGACTGTACTGTGAGGTTCTCCATATGACAGTACTGTGAGGTTCTCCATATGACATTACTGTGAGGTTCTCCATATGACAGTACTGTGAGGTTCTCCATATGACAGTACTGTGAGGTTCTCCATATGACAGTACTGTGAGGTTCTCCATATGACAGTACTGTGAGGTTCTCCATATGACAGTACTGTGGGGTTCTCCATATGACAGTACTGTGTGGTTCTCCATATGACATTACTGTGAGGTTCTCCATATGACAGTACTGTGAGGTTCTCCATATGACAGTACTGTGAGGTTCTCCATATGACATTACTGTGAGGTTCTCCATATGACAGTACTGTTAGGTTCTCCATATGACAGTACTGTGAGGTTCTCCATATGACTGTACTGTGAGGTTCTCCATATGACTGTACTGTGAGGTTCTCCATATGACAGTACTGTGGGGTTCTCCATATGACAGTACTGTGAGGTTCTCCATATGACTGTACTGTGAGGTTCTCCATATGACAGTACTGTTAGGTTCTCCATATGACATTACTGTGAGGTTTTCCATATGACAGTACTGTGAGGTTCTCCATATGACTGTACTGTGTGGTTCTCCATATGACAGTACTGTGTGGTTCTCTATATGACATTACTGTGAGGTTCTCCATATGGCAGTACTGTGTGGTTCTCCATATGACTGTACTGTGAGGTTCTCCATATGACATTACTGTGTGGTTCTCCATATGACAGTACTGTGAGGTTCTCCATATGACTGTACTGGGAGGTTCTCCATATGACAGTACTGTGTGGTTCTCCTTATGACTGTACTGTGTGGTTCTCCATATGACATTACTGTGTGGTTCTCCATATGACAGTACTGTGTGGTTCTCCATATGACAGTACTGTGTGGTTCTCCATATGACAGTACTGTGAGGTTCTCCATATGACAGTACTGTGTGGTTCTCCTTATGACTGTACTGTGTGGTTCTCCATATGACATTACTGTGAGGTTCTCCATATGACAGTACTGTGGGGTTCTTCCATTCCTCATGATTCTACTTCACACCCCGGAGTCAATACATGTTAGAATTACCTTTTGCAGCGGCTACAGATGTGAGTCTTCGTGGTCAGTCTTTAAAGAGCCTTGCACACATGGATTGTACAACTGTTGCACATTACAGACACTAGAGAGAGGGAGAGAGAAATACTACTCTACTCATGACTGATGTGTCCTCTGATGGGAAAGATGCAAATGGTGCAGCTCCTTTAGCCAATCAAGTACATTCAGACTGCTCACATAGGGCTAATGACAGAGAAGATAAATGGATTTCATTGTCATTCATCTGTCCCTCACTTTCCCTCCACTCATCAGTCTCTCCGACTTCCCCTATCTCTCCCCCGCATGCCCTCTCCCCTATCTCTCCCCCGCTCCACCTCTTCCTCACTCTACCTGGCCCCTATCTCTCCCCCGCTCTACCTGGCGCCTATCTCTCCCCCGATCTACCTCGCCCCTGTTTCTCCCCCACTCTACCTCTCCCCTATCTCTCCCCTGCTCTACCTGCCCCCTATCTCTCCCCCGCTCTACCTCTCCCCTATCTCTCCCCCGCTCTACCTCACCCCTGTTTCTCCCCCACTCTACCTGGCCCCTATCTCTCCCCCGCACTACCTCGCCCCTGTTTCTCCCCCACTCTACCTCGCCCCTGTCTCTCCCCCCGCTCTACCTCTCTCCTATCTCTACCTCTCCCCTATCTCTCCCCCACTCTACCTCTCCCCTGTCTCTCCCCCGCTCTACCTGGCCCCTATCTCTCCCCCACTCTACCTCGCCCCTGTCTCTCCCCCGCTCTACCTGCTCTACCTCTCCCCTATCTCTCCCCTACTCTACCTCTCCCCCGCTCTACCTGGCCCTACCTCTCCCCCGCTCTTCCTGGCCCCTATCTCTCCCCCGCTCTACCTCTACCTGGCTCCTACCTCTCCCCATCTCTCTCTACCTGGCCCCTGTCTCTACCTCTCCCCTATCTCTCTACCTGGCCCCTACCTCTCCCCCGCTCTATCTCTCCCCCGCTCTACCTGGCCCCTATCTCTCCCCCACTCTACCTGGCCCCTGTCTCTCCCCCCGCTCTACCTCTCCCCTATCTCTCCCCCACTCTACCTGGCCCCTATCTATCCCCCACTCTACCTCTCCCCTATCTCTCCCCCGCTCTACCTCTCCCCTATCTCTCCCCCACTCTACCTCTCCCCTGTCTCTCCCCCGCTCTACCTGGACCCTATCTCTCTCCCCCACTCTACCCTCCCTGCCCCTGTCTCTCCCCCACTCTACCTCTCCCCTGTTTCTATCTCGCCCCTATCTCTCCCCCGCTCTATCTCTATCTCCTCTACCCCCTATCTCTCCCCCACTCTACCTCTCCCCCGCTCTACCTGGCTCCTACCTCTCCCCCACTCTACCTGGCCCCTGTCTCTCCCCCGCTCTACCTCTCCCCTATCTCTCCCCCGCTCTACCTGGCCCCTATCTCTCCCCCACTCTACCTGGCCCCTGTCTCTCCCCCGCTCTACCTCTCCCCCGCTCTTCCTGGCCCCATCTCCCCGCTCTACCTCCCCCAGTATCTACATCCTATGTCTACCTGGTCCCGTATCGAACCCACTACCCTGGCGTTACAAGCCCATCTCTCCCCAACTGAGCTCAGAACCTGGCCCCTATCTCTCCCCCGCTCTACCTCCCCCTATCTCTCCCCCGCTCTACCTGGCCCCTATCTCTCCCCCGCTCTACCTCTCCCTATCTCTCCCCCGCTCTACCTGGTTCCCTATCTCTCCCCCGCTCTACCTGGCTCCTATCTCTCCCCTATATCTCCCCCGCTCTACCTGGCCCCTATCTCTCCCCCGCACTACCTGGCCCCTATCTCTCCCCGCTCTACCTGGCGTCCCTACCTGGCCCCTACCTCTCCCCCGCTCTACCTGGCCCCTATCTCTCCCCCACTCTACCCGGCCCCTATCTCTCCCCCGCTCTACCCGGCCCCTATCTCTCCCCCACTCTACCTGGCCCCTGTCTCTGGGCTCCATGTTAAATTTATTTTGATAGGAAGCAAAGGGATGAGAGGGAAATGACTGGTGATGAAGTGGAGAAAGGTGTGATAATAATATACTCCCCCGACTGCGCTGGAGAGATTTATTGGGATACAGACGATCATTTTTCATCCTAAAGAACAACCCTCTTATCTCTCCATCATTTTGTCTCTACCTTCCAGTCTCAGGTGGTCATGTTAACATAAGGGAACATGTCAACATAGATTCCTATGGAATAAGGGTGTGCCATCATAGATGAATTAACCTTCATCCTTTTCTTCTGACATTCATTGTGTTTCTGGTCATAATCCTGTCATTCCCCTCCTTACCTCTCTCTTCCTCTCTCTCTCCCTCTCGCCCTCTCTCTCTCCCTCTCCCTCTCTCTTTCTCTCACTCTCCCTCTCTCTTCCTTTCTCTCTCCCTCTCTCTCTCCCTCTCGCCCTCTCTCGCTCCCTCTCTCTCATCCTCTCTTAATTCAATTAAATTCAATTTGCTTTATTGTTGTTGATGTAACAATGTACATATTGCCAAAGCTTATTTTGGATATTTACAATATAAAAAAAATATTTAATAAATGAGAATCAAATTGCCAATGGGACAACAGTCTCTCTCTCTCCCTCTTTCTCTCTCTCTCTCATCCTCTCTCCCTCTCTCTCTTCCTCTCTCTCTTTCTCTCTTCCTCCTTACCTCTCTCTCCCTCTCTGTCCCTCTCTTCCTCCCTCTCTCTCTCCCTAATTACCTCTCTCTCCCTCTCTCTCTTCCTCTTTCTCTCTCCCTCTCTCTCTGCCTCTCTCTCTTCCTCTCTTTCTCTCTCTCTTCCTCTCTCTCTCTCCCTCTCCCTCTCCCTCCTTACCTCTCTCTTCCTCTCTTTCTCTCCCTCTTTCTCTCTCCCTCCTTAATTATTTCTCCCTCTCTCTCTGTCCCTCCTTACCTCTCCCTCCCTCTCTCTCCCTCTCTTCCCCTCTCCCTCTCTCTCTCCCTCTCTGTCCCTCTCTTCCTCCCTCTCTCTCTCCCTAATTACCTCTCTCTCCCTCTCTCTCTCTCTCCCTCTCTCTCTGCCTCTCTCTCTTCCTCTCTCCCTCCTTACCTCTCTCTCCCTCTCTCTTCCTCTCTCTTTCTCTCTCTTCCTCTCTCTCTCCCTCTTTCTCTCCGCCTCCTTACCTCTCTCTCTCTCCCTCATTCTCTCTCCCTCTCCCTCTCCCTCCTTACCTCTCTCTTCCTCTCTTTCTCTCCCTCTTTCTCTCTCCCTCCTTACTTATTTCACCCTCTCTCTCTGTCCCTCCTTACCTCTCCCTCCCTCTCTGTCCCTGTCTTCCTCCCTCTCTCTCTCCCTAATGACCTCTCTCTCCCTCTCTCTCTTCCTCTCTCTCTCCCTCTTTCTCTCTCCCTCTCTCTCTGCCTCTCTCTCTTCCTCTCTTTCTCTTTCTCTCTCCCTCCTTACCTCTCTCTCCCTCTCTCTTCCTCTCTCTCTCCCTCTTTCTCTCTCTTCCTCTCTCTCTCTCCCTCTTTCTCTCCGCCTCCTTACCTCTCTCTCTCTCCCTCATTCTCTCTCCCTCTCCCTCTCCCTCCTTACCTCTCTCTTCCTCTCTTTCTCTCCCTCTTTCTCTCTCCCTCCTTACTTATTTCTCCCTCTCTCTCTGTCCCTCCTTACCTCTCCCTCCCTCTCTCTCCCTCTCTTCCCCTATCCCTCTCTCTCTTCCTCCTTACCCCTCTCTCTCTCCCTCCTTACCTCTCTCTCTCTCTCTCTCTCTCCCTCTTTCTCTCTCCCCCTCTCTCTCTCTCCCCCTCCTTACCCCCTCTCTCTCTCTCTCTCTCTCTCTCTCTCTCTCTCTCTCTCTCTCTCTCTCTCTCTCTCTCTCTCTCTCTCTCTCTCTCTCTCTCTCTCTCTCTCTCTCTCTCTCTCTTCCTGTTGCTGCCATCTGTGTGTTTTATCACTGTTTTTCCTTCCTCATCTCACCCTCTTCTGTCTCAACAGTATCCGTGTGCGTGTACACGTCCACTGGGTGTGAGCATGCTGTCTCTGTCTCTCTCATCTCACCCTGTCCCCCCCCCCCTTACTCTCTCTCCCCCTCTGTCTCCATCTGGCTGTGTGTCTATTTTGGTCAGAGACATTTAGTGGGCCATTAGGAGCTTGTGTTTGGAAGCCAGCAGGGCTTTTAACAGAGCAGCCAGACTGCTACTAATTCTCTCTCTCTCTCTCTCTCTCTGTCTCTCTGTCCCTCTTTGTCTCTCTCGTTGTCTCTGTCTCTCTCTGTCTGTCTCTGTCTCTCTCTCATTATTTTCTCTCTCAGTTTTCCCTCTATCTCTCCATTTTATCTCTGTCTGTAAAGGGGAAATGTGGGTATTTATATGATAGAGAGGTAGATAAGGGGGAGCAGGTGTCTAGGGCAGGGTTGTATGAGGAATAATTAATAAAATGATCCAACCAGCTCATCAAACTGGGGGTTTGTTCCCCAAGGGCGTATCATGGCTAGCCTGTTGCACACTTCATCTCAGCTGAATTGTACGCACAGACTGACACACAAGAACAGAAAACCACACACACACCCTTCAGAATGCAGGGATGTAAAATAAGTGCCTTCATGCAAAGAGATGACACTGGCCCTCTACACACTTGAGTACCCTCTACCTCCTGTAACTGCAACCCTCACACACACGTACACACACAAACACACACGTACACACACAAACACACACATACACACACGTACACACACAAACACACACGTACACACACAAACACAAGTACAAACACAAACACACACGTACACACACCTCTCAATCCTCTCTGTGCTAGCCCAGTGGTTAACTCAGGCCTCCTCTCTCTGTGCTAGCCCAGTGGTTAACTCAGGCCTCCTCTCTCTGAGCTAGCCCAGTGGTTAACTCAGGCCTCCTCTCTCTGAGCTAGCCCAGTGGTTAACTCAGGCCTCCTCTCTCTGAGCTAGCCCAGTGATTAACTCAGGTTCCTCTCTCTGTGCTAGCCCAGTGGTTAACTCAGGTTCCTCTCTCTGAGCTAGCCCAGTGGTTAACTCAGGCCTCCTCTCTCTGAGCTAGCCCAGTGGTTAACTCAGGTTCCTCTCTCTGAGCTAGCCCAGTGGTTAACTCAGGTTCCTCTCTCTGAGCTAGCCCAGTGGTTAACTCAGGCCTCCTCTCTCTGAGCTAGCCCAGTGGTTAACTCAGGTTCCTCTCTCTGAGCTAGCCCAGTGGTTAACTCAGGTTCCTCTCTCTGAGCTAGCCCAGTGGTTAACTCAGGTTCCTCTCTCTGAGCTAGCCCAGTGGTTAACTCAGGTTCCTCTCTCTAAGCTAGCCCAGTGGTTAACTCAGGTTCCTCTCTCTGTGCTAGCCCAGTGGTTAACTCAGGTTCCTCTCTCTGTGCTAGCCCAGTGGTTAACTCAGGTTCCTCTCTCTGAGCTAGCCCAGTGGTTTCCTCTCTCTGAGCTAGCCCAGTGGTTAACTCAGGTTCCTCTCTCTGAGCTAGCCCAGTGGTTAACTCAGGTTCCTCTCTCTGAGCTAGCCCAGTGGTTAACTCAGGTTCCTCTCTCTGAGCTAGCCCAGTGGTTAACTCAGGTTCCTCTCTCTGAGCTAGCCCAGTGGTTAACTCAGGTTCCTCTCTCTGAGCTAGCCCAGTGGTTAACTCAGGTTCCTCTCTCTGAGCTAGCCCAGTGGTTAACTCAGGTTCCTCTCTCTGAGCTAGCCCAGTGGTTAACTCAGGCCTCCTCTCTCTGAGCTAGCCCAGTGGTTAACTCAGGTTCCTCTCTCTGAGCTAGCCCAGTGGTTAACTCAGGTTCCTCTCTCTGAGCTAGCCCAGTGGTTAACTCAGGCCTCCTCTCTCTGTGCTAGCCCAGTGGTTAACTCAGGTTCCTCTCTCTGAGCTAGCCCAGTGGTTAACTCAGGTTCCTCTCTCTGTGCTAGCCCAGTGGTTAACTCAGGTTCCTCTCTCAGCTAGTGTGGTTAACTCAGGTTCCTCTCTCTGGGCTAGCCCAGTGGTTAACTCAGGTTCCGCTCTCTAAGCTAGCCCAGTGGTTAACTCAGGTTCCTCTCTCTGTGCTAGCCCAGTGGTTAACTCAGGTTCCTCTCTCTGTGCTAGCCCAGTGGTTAACTCAGGTTCCTCTCTCTGAGCTAGCCCAGTGGTTAACTCAGGTTCCTCTCTCTGAGCTAGCCCAGTGGTTAACTCAGGTTCCTCTCTCTGAGCTAGCCCAGTGGTTAACTCAGGTTCCTCTCTCTGTGCTAGCCCAGTGGTTAACTCAGGTTCCTCTCTCTGAGCTAGCCCAGTGGTTAACTCAGGTTCCTCTCTCTGAGCTAGCCCAGTGGTTAACTCAGGCCTCCTCTCTCTGTGCTAGCCCAGTGGTTAACTCAGGTTCCTCTCTCTGAGCTAGCCCAGTGGTTAACTCAGGTTCCTCTCTCTGAGCTAGCCCAGTGGTTAACTCAGGCCTCCTCTCTCTGTGCTAGCCCAGTGGTTAACTCAGGTTCCTCTCTCTGTGCTAGCCCAGTGGTTAACTCAGGTTCCTCTCTCTGTGCTAGCCCAGTGGTTAACTCAGGTTAACCAGGTTCCTCTCTCTCTGCCCAGTGGCTAGCCCAGTGGTTAACTCAGGTTCCTCTCTGAGCTGTGGTTAACTCAGGCCTCTCTCTGTGCTAGCCCAGTGGTTAACTCAGGTTCCTCTCTCTGAGCTAGCCCAGTGGTTAACTCAGGTTCCTCTCTCTGAGCTAGCCCAGTGGTTAACTCAGGCCTCTCTCTGTGCTAGCCCAGTGGTTAACTCAGGTTCCTCTCTCTGAGCTAGCCCAGTGGTTAACTCAGGTTCCTCTCTCTGAGCTAGCCCAGTGGTTAACTCAGGTTCCTCTCTCTGTGCTAGCCCAGTGGTTAACTCAGGTTCCTCTCTCTGAGCTAGCCCAGTGGTTAACTCAGGTTCCTCTCTCTGTGCTAGCCCAGTGGTTAACTCAGGTTCCTCTCTCTGAGCTAGCCCAGTGGTTAACTCAGGTTCCTCTCTCTGTGCTAGCCCAGTGGTTAACTCAGGTTCCTCTCTCTGTGCTAGCCCAGTGGTTAACTCAGGTTCCTCTCTCTGAGCTAGCCCAGTGGTTAACTCAGGTTCCTCTCTCTGTGCTAGCCCAGTGGTTAACTCAGGTTCCTCTCTCTGAGCTAGCCCAGTGGTTAACTCAGGTTCCTCTCTCTGAGCTAGCCCAGTGGTTAACTCAGGTTCCTCTCTCTGAGCTAGCCCAGTGGTTAACTCAGGTTCTCTCTCTCTGAGCTAGCCCAGTGGTTAACTCAGGTTCCTCTCTCTGAGCTAGCCCAGTGGTTAACTCAGGTTCCTCTCTCTGAGCTAGCCCAGTGGTTAACTCAGGTTCCTCTCTCTGTGCTAGCCCAGTGGTTAACTCAGGTTCTCTCTCTCTGAGCTAGCCCAGTGGTTAACTCAGGTTCCTCTCTCTGAGCTAGCCCAGTGGTTAACTCAGGTTCCTCTCTCTGAGCTAGCCCAGTGGTTAACTCAGGTTCCTCTCTCTGAGCTAGCCCAGTGGTTAACTCAGGTTCCTCTCTCTGTGCTAGCCCAGTGGTTAACTCAGGTTCCTCTCTCTGTGCTAGCCCAGTGGTTAACTCAGGTTCCTCTCTCTGAGCTAGCCCAGTGGTTAACTCAGGTTCCTCTCTCTGTGCTAGCCCAGTGGTTAACTCAGGTTCCTCTCTCTGAGCTAGCCCAGTGGTTAACTCAGGTTCCTCTCTCTGTGCTAGCCCAGTGGTTAACTCAGGTTCCTCTCTCTAAGCTAGCCCAGTGGTTAACTCAGGTTCCTCTCTCTGTGCTAGCCCAGTGGTTAACTCAGGTTCCTCTCTCTGTGCTAGCCCAGTGGTTAACTCAGGTTCCTCTCTCTGAGCTAGCCCAGTGGTTAACTCAGGTTCCTCTCTCTGAGCTAGCCCAGTGGTTAACTCAGGTTCCTCTCTCTGAGCTAGCCCAGTGGTTAACTCAGGTTCCTCTCTCTGAGCTAGCCCAGTGGTTAACTCAGGTTCCTCTCTCTGAGCTAGCCCAGTGGTTAACTCAGGTTCCTCTCTCTGAGCTAGCCCAGTGGTTAACTCAGGCCTCCTCTCTCTGTGCTAGCCCAGTGGTTAACTCAGGTTCCTCTCTCTGAGCTAGCCCAGTGGTTAACTCAGGTTCCTCTCTCTGAGCTAGCCCAGTGGTTAACTCAGGCCTCCTCTCTCTGTGCTAGCCCAGTGGTTAACTCAGGTTCCTCTCTCTGTGCTAGCCCAGTGGTTAACTCAGGTTCCTCTCTCTGTGCTAGCCCAGTGGTTAACTCAGGTTCCTCTCTCTGAGCTAGCCCAGTGGTTAACTCAGGTTCCTCTCTCTGTGCTAGCCCAGTGGTTAACTCAGGTTCCTCTCTCTGAGCTAGCCCAGTGGTTAACTCAGGTTCCTCTCTCTGAGCTAGCCCAGTGGTTAACTCAGGTTCCTCTCTCTGAGCTAGCCCAGTGGTTAACTCAGGTTCCTCTCTCTGAGCTAGCCCAGTGGTTAACTCAGGTTCCTCTCTCTGAGCTAGCCCAGTGGTTAACTCAGGCCTCCTCTCTCTGTGCTAGCCCAGTGGTTAACTCAGGTTCCTCTCTCTGTGCTAGCCCAGTGGTTAACTCAGGTTCCTCTCTCTGTGCTAGCCCAGTGGTTAACTCAGGTTCCTCTCTCTGAGCTAGCCCAGTGGTTAACTCAGGTTCCTCTCTCTGTGCTAGCCCAGTGGTTAACTCAGGTTCCTCTCTCTGTGCTAGCCCAGTGGTTAACTCAGGTTCCTCTCTCTGAGCTAGCCCAGTGGTTAACGGGTTGTAGCCCAGTGGTTAACTCAGGTTCCTCTCTCTGAGCTAGCCCAGTGGTTAACTGCAGGATTCCCTCTCTGTGCTAGCCCAGTGGTTAACTCAGGTTATACACTCTGAGAGCCCAGTGGTTAACTCAGGTTCCTTCTCTGAGCTAGCCCAGTGGTTTCTGACAGGCCTCATTCTCTGAGCACAGCCCAGTGGTTAACTCAGGTTCCTTTCTGAGCTAGCCCAGTGGTTTCAGGTTCCTCTCTCTGAGCTAGCCCAGTGGTTAACTCAGGTGCCTCTATCTGAGTAGCCCAGTGGTTAACTCAGGTTCCTCTCTCTGTGCTAGCCCAGTGGTTAACTCAGGTTCCTCTCTCTGTGCTAGCCCAGTGGTTAACTCAGGTTCCTCTCTCTGAGCTAGCCCAGTGGTTAACTCAGGTTCCTCTCTCTGAGCTAGCCCAGTGGTTAACTCAGGTTCCTCTCTCTGAGCTAGCCCAGTGGTTAACTCAGGTTCCTCTCTCTGTGCTAGCCCAGTGGTTAACTCAGGTTCCTCTCTCTGAGCTAGCCCAGTGGTTAACTCAGGTTCCTCTCCTGAGCTAGCCCAGTGGTTAACTCAGGCCTCCTCTTCTGTGCTAGCCCAGTGGTTAACTCAGGTTACCTCTCTGAGCTAGCCCAGTGGTTAACTCAGGTTCCTCTCTCTGAGCAGCCCAGTGGTTAACTCAGGCCTCCTCTCTCTGTGCTAGCCCAGTGGTTAACTCAGGTTTCTCTCTGAGCTAGCCCAGTGGTTAACTCAGGTTCCTCACTGAGCAGCCCAGTGGTTAACTCAGGTTCCTCTCTCTGAGCTAGCCCAGTGGTTAACTCAGGTTCCTCTCTCTAAGCTAGCCCAGTGGTTAACTCAGGCCTCCTCTCTCTGTGCTAGCCCAGTGGTTAACTCAGGTTCCTCTCTCTGAGCTAGCCCAGTGGTTAACTCAGGCCTCCTCTCTCTGAGCTAGCCCAGTGGTTAACTCAGGTTCCTGCTCTGAGCAGCCCAGTGGTTTCAGGTTCCTCTCTCTGAGCTAGGAGCAGTGGCAACCAGGTTCCTCTCTCTAAGCCAGCCCAGTGGTTAACTCAGGCCTCCTCTCTCTGTGCTAGCCTGGTTAACTCAGGTTCCTCTCTCTGAGCTAGCCCAGTGGTTAACAGGTTCCTCTCTCTGAGCTAGCCCAGTGGTTAACTCAGGTTCTCTCTCTGAGCAGGAGCACAGTGGTTAGCCTGGTTTACCTCTCTGAGCGAGCCCAGTGGTTAACAGCCAGGTTCCTCTCTCTGTGCAGCCCAGTGGTTTCAGGCCTCCTCTCTAGCTGACAGGAGCACTGTGGTTAACTCAGGTTGACCCCATCTTTCAGCAGTTTACCAAAACAGTGACGGGTTGTGCTTTTAAAAAAACTGCAGATTGCCCCTTTAACCGGGGTAACATGGTTATACACCAGACAGACAGGCTTAGCTGGGTCTGGTTTCTGACAGGTCATTAAATGACACAGGAGCACTGTGCAGCCTGGTTTACCTCTCCAGCCGAAAGGAGCACTGTGCAGCCTGGTTTACCTCTCTAGCCGACACGAGCACTGTGCAGCCTGACGTGTGATTAATTAAAGGTCACACTACATTTAACGCAATCAAAACATCACACACATGCACACAATTATATCAAATCAGCAGCGCACACACGTATGCAGTGAAAAACATCACACAGACATGCACAGACAAACATAAACACACTCAATCAAAAATGTCTTTAAGCAACCAGACTCCTGTATCTTCTGATGCGTAAAGGCTTTTGTTGATGAAGAATCTCCCATTGTGATGGAAGTGTCCGTGTCTAGTTGGCCCCTCCCAGCCTGCCTGTGTGCGTTCATACGTTCATGTGTTCACTCATGCTAGTTAAATAAAGGTTAAATAAATTAAATAAATGTGCATCAAGGTCTCACAATTTTACCAATTTGAATTCAGATTCTGACGTATATCCACGTTTCTCCAAATGTCATATTTTGACATTTGGCAGAAATGGCAAATTTCAAAGTTAAGGGTGTAGGTTTGGGGTTAAAACCAGACAATTAAAATGAGTGTCAACCATTGGGATTGAAACGCCACCTCAGAATCTGAAGTCATGGGATTGTGCCCATCCAACAACGCATGAGAAAAACCCAAGCCTACTTGATGGTAACATTGCTCACTGTTGCCCCTAGAGGACAGTTTTGAATGCATCTCCCGATGTCCTCAGGACATGGACAGTCGTTCAATTTCGAAGTCAATCTTCAATGATCTGGCTGTGTGTGTGCCCTGCTCGTGCTTGTGTGTGTGCATGTGTGCGTGTGTGCGTGTGTGCGTGTGTGCGTGTGTGCATGCGTGTCTGTTCATAACTGAGGCATCAGGGTCATCATGTTCTCAACACAATAGTTATTTTGGTGACATCTGTTTAGCAATTTGTTGATTTTATATAATATGTTATGAACGACTGGCAGGAGACACTGGGATTAGGCCTACTGTGTGTGTGTGTGTGTGTGTGTGTGTGTGTGTGTGTGTGTGTGTGTGTGTGTGTGTGTGTGTGTGTGTGTGTGTGTGTGTGTGTGTGTGTGTGTGTGTGTGTGTGTGTGTGTGTGTGTGTGTGCGTGTGTGTGTGTGCGTGTGTGCGTGCGTGCGTGCGTGCGTGCGTGCGTGCGTGCGTGTGTGTGTGTGTGTGTGTGTACGTGTGTGCCTCAGTGTGTTGCCGTGTCTCAAGACCATATTATCCCACTGAGCTAAACCCTAGTCCTTAGTTGTAGGAGCTAACAGGACAAGGGGCAGATGATGGTTGGTCAGGTTCAAAACACATACGGTTCACTTTCCACAGAGATCTGTTCTGCTCTTCTGTGAAGCAGTGCTGTGTGTGAAGTTAACACTGTGTGCTAACACGCCTCTACCATTTATGGGGAAGGATAGGGTGTCATTTATGCTTCTGCGGCAATGAAACACACAAACACACATATCAGTGTTGGTTTGCATTAGTGCAGTTGGATGGATGGATGTGCTCCACTTTCTGCAAAGGGAATGGAATAGGGCTGCATTAACCAAGAGGTTTGTGTGTGTGTGTGTGTGTGTGTGTGTGTGTGTGTGTGTGTGTGTGTGTGTGTGTGTGTGTGTGTGTGTGTGTGTGTGTGTGTGTGTGTGTGTGTGTGTGTGTGTGTGTGTGTGTGTGTGTGTGTGTGTGTGTGTGTGTGTGTGTGTGTGTGTGTGTGTGTGTGTGTGTGTGCTCAGCCATCCGTACTAATGCAATCTAGTGCTGCTGGCAGAACTGGCCTCGGTCATAAGGGCATGAGGGGGAGAGAGAGAGCGAGAGAGGCGTGGGGGGAGAGAGAGAGAGAGAGAGGCGTGGGGGGAGAGAGAGAGCGAGAGAGAGGTGTGGGGGGGAGCGAGAGCGAGAGAGGTTGTGGGGGGGAGAGAGAGTGAGAGAGGGAGATGTGGGGGGGGAGAGAGAGAGAGTGAGGTAGAGGCGTGGGGGGAGAGAAGAGAGAAAAACAGGGAGGGAAAAGGGCTAGAGACAGAAAAGGGGACAGAGACAGGGGACAGAGACAGAAAAGGGGACAGAGACAGAAAAGGGGACAGAGACAGAAAAGGGCCAGAGACAGAAAAGGGACAGAGACAGAAAAGGGGACAGAGACAGAAAAGGGGACAGAGACAGTAAAGGGCCAGAGACAGAAAAGGGGACAGAGACAGAAAAGGGGACAGAGACAGAAAAGGGGACAGAGACAGAGACAGAAAAGGGGACAGAGACAGAAAAGGGGACAGAGACAGAAAAGGGGACAGAGACAGTAAAGGGGACAGAGACAGAAAAGGGGACAGAGACAGAAAAGGGGACAGAGACAGAAAAGGGGACAGAGACAGAAAAGGGGACAGAGACAGTAAAGGGGACAGAGACAGAAAAGGGGACAGAGACAGAAAAAGGGACAGAGACAGAAAAGACAGAGAGAAAGGGGACAGATACAGAAAAGGGGACAGAGACAGAAAAGGGGACAGAGACAGAAAGGGGACAGAGACAGAAAATGGGACAGAGACAGAAAAGGGGACAGAGACAGAAAAAGGACAGAGACAGAAAAGGGAGAGAGACAGAAAAAGAGACAGAGACAGAAAAAAGGAGACAGAGACAGAAAAGGGGACAGAGACAGAAAAGGGGACAAAGACAGAAAATGGGACAGAGACAGAAAAAGGACAGAGACAGAAAAGGGAGAGAGACAGAAAAAGAGACAGAGACAGAAAAAAGGGACAGAGATATAAAAGGTTCAGAGACAGAAAAGGGGACAGAGATATAAAAGGTTCAGAGACAGAAAAGGGGACAGAGACAGAAAAGGGGACAGAGACAGAAAAGGGGACAGAGACAGAAAAGGCGACAGAGATATAAAAGGTTCAGAGACAGAAAAGGGGACAGAGACAGAAAAGGGGACAGAGACAGAAAAGGGGACAGAGACAGAAAAAGGGACAGAGACAGAAAAGGGGACAGAGATATAAAAGGTTCAGAGACAGAAAAGGGGACAGGACAGAGACAGAAAAGGGGACAGAGACAGAAAAGGGGACAGAGACAGAAAAAGGGACAGAGACAGAAAAAGGGACAGAGACAGAAAAAGGGACAGAGACAGAAAAGGGGACAGAGATATAAAAGGTTCAGAGACAGAAAAGGGGACAGAGACAGAAAAGGGGACAGAGACAGAAAAGGGGACAGAGACAGAAAAGGGGACAGAGACAGAAAAAGGGACAGAGACAGAAAAAGGGACAGAGACAGAAAAAGGGACAGAGACAGAAAAGGGGACAGAGATATAAAAGGTTCAGAGACAGAGCCTGGCCAAAAACCACTGCATTCTACAGTAAGAACCTCACACCAAAGGTCCAGCATGAAATCAAATCACTGTATTTGTCACATGCCCTGAATTCAACAAGTACAGACCTTATCGTGAAATGCTTACTTACAAGCCTAACCCTTACAAGCCCTTAAACCAACAGTGCATTTCAAGAAGAGTTAAGAAAATATTTACCAAATAAACTAAAGTTAAAAATGATAAAAAGTAACACAATAATACAGTATAACAATAACAAGGCTATATACAGGGGCTACCGGTACCGAGTCAGTGTGCTGCTAAATGACTTAAATGTAATGTAATGTACAGGTTAGCGGTAATATGTACATGTAGGGGTGAAGTTATTATCCAAAGATAATAAACAGCGAGTTGCAGCAATGTACAAAACAAATGAAGGGGGGGGGGGGTCAATGTAGTAGATTTAGATGTTTTTATCATAAATCTTCAATAATATTCCAACTGGACAATTCCTTTGTCTTTAGAAAGGAAAAGGAACGCTGCTAACTCTCATGGCTGCGCGCATGATTTAGCTCATGGCATTCTGCCAGACCCCTGACTCAAACAGCTCTCATTTGCTCCCCCTTCACAGTAGAAGCCTGAAACAAGGTTCTAAAGACTGTTGACATCTAGTGGAAGCCTTAGGAAGTGCAATCGGACCCAATTTTCCACTGTATATTGGATAGGCAAAGACTTGAAAACCTACAAACCTCAGATTCCCCACTTCCTGGTTGGATTTTTTTCTCAGGTTTTTGCCTGCCATATGAGTTCAGGAAATACTCACAGACATCATTCGAACAGTTTTAGAAACTTCAGAGTGTTTTTTATGGACTCTACTAATAATATGCATATCTTACTTCCTCTTAACTTCCGGCGCCGACTGAGATGGCCGCCTCGCTTCGCGTTCCTAGGAAACTATGCAGTTTTTTGTTTTTTTACGTGTTATTTCTTACATTAGTACCCCAGGTCATCTTAGGTTTCATTACATACAGTCGAGAAGAACTACTGAATATAAGATCAGCGTCAACTCACCATCAGTACGACCAAGAATATGTTTTCCGCGACGCGGATCCTGTATTCTGCCTTACAAACAGGACTCCGAAAAAGAGGGAAACGCGGCGGTGTTCTGGTCAGACTCCGAAAAAGGGCACATCGCGCACCACGTCCCAGTATTCTTCTTGCCAATGTCCAGTCTCTCGACAACAAGGTTGATGAAATCCGAGCAAGGGTGGCATTCCAGAGGGACATCAGAGACTGCAACGTTCTCTGCTTTACGGAAACATGGCTTACTGGGAAGACGCTATCCAGGGCGGTGCAGCCAACGGGTTTCTCCACGCATCGCGCGGACAGAAACAAACATCTCTCTGGTAAGAAGAGTGGCGGGGGCGTATGCCTCATGACTAACGGGACATGGTGTGATGAAGGAAACATACAGGAACTCAAATCCTTCTGTTCACCTGATTTAGAATTCCTCACAATCAAATGTAGACCGCATTATCTTCCAAGAGAATTCTCTTCGATTATAATCACAGCCGTATATATCCCTCCCAAGCAGACACATCGATGGCTCTGAACGAACTTTATTTAACTCTTTGCAAACTGGAAAACATTTATCCGGAGGCTGCATTCATTGTAGCTGGGGATTTTAACAAAGCCAATCTGAAAACAAGACTCCCTAAATTTTATCAGCATATCGATTGCGCAACCAGGGTTGGTAAAACCTTGGATCATTGTTACTCTAACTTCCGCGACGCATATAAGGCTCTGCCCTGCCCCCCTTTCGGAAAAGCTGACCACGACTCCATTTTGCTGATCCCTGCCTACAGGCAGAAATTAAAACAAGAGGCTCCCACGCTGAGGTCTGTCCAACGCTGGTCAGACCAAGCTGATTCCACACTCCAAGACTGCTTCCATCGCGTGGACTGGGACATGTTTCGTATTGCGTCAGATGGGAATATTGACGAATACGCTGATTCGGTGTGCGAGTTCATTAGAACGTGCGTCGAAGATGTCGTTCCCATAGCAACGATAAAAACATTCCCTAACCAGAAACCGTGGATTGATGGCAGCATTCGCGTGAAACTGAAAGCGCGAACCACTGCTTTTAATCAGGGCAAGGTGTCTGGCAACATGACTGAATACAAACAGTGCAGCTATTCCCTCCGTAAGGCTATCAAACAAGCTAAGCGTCAGTACAGAGACAAAGTGGAATCTCAATTCAATGGCTCAGACACAAGAGGCATGTGGCAGGGTCTACAGTCAATCACGGACTACAGGAAGAAATCCAGCCCAGTCACGGACCAGGATGTCTTGCTCCCAGGCAGACTAAATAACTTTTTGCCCGCTTTGAGGACAATACAGTGCCACTGACACGGCCTGCAACGGAAACATGCGGTCTCTCCTTCACTGCAGCCGAGGTGAGTAAGACATTTAAACGTGTTAACCCTCGCAAGGCTGCAGGCCCAGACGGCATCCCCAGCCGCGCCCTCAGAGCATGCGCAGACCAGCTGGCCGGTGTGTTTACGGACATATTCAATCAATCCCTATACCAGTCTGCTGTTCCCACATGCTTCAAGAGGGCCACCATTGTTCCTGTTCCCAAGAAAGCTAAGGTAACTGAGCTAAACGACTACCGCCCCGTAGCACTCACTTCCGTCATCATGAAGTGCTTTGAGAGACTAGTCAAGGACCATATCACCTCCACCCTACCTGACACCCTAGACCCACTCCAATTTGCTTACCGCCCAAATAGGTCCACAGACGATGCAATCTCAACCACACTGCACACTGCCCTAACCCACCTGGACAAGAGGAATACCTATGTGAGAATGCTGTTCATCGACTACAGCTTGGCATTCAACACCATAGTACCCTCCAAGCTCGTCATCAAGCTCGAGACCCTGGGTCTCGACCCCGCCCTGTGCAACTGGGTACTGGACTTCCTGACGGGCCGCCCCCAGGTGGTGAGGGTAGGCAACAACATCTCCTCCCCGCTGATCCTCAACACGGGGGCCCCACAATGGTGCGTTCTGAGCCCTCTCCTGTACTCCCTGTTCACCCACGACTGCGTGGCCACGCACGCCTCCAACTCAATCATCAAGTTTGCGGACGACACAACAGTGGTAGGCTTGATTACCAACAACGACGAGACGGCCTACAGGGAGGAGGTGAGGGCCCTCGGAGTGTGGTGTCAGGAAAATAACCTCACACTCAACGTCAACAAAACTAAGGAGATGATTGTGGACTTCAGGAAACAGCAGAGGGAACACCCCCTATCCACATCGATGGAACAGTAGTGGAGAGGGTAGCTAGTTTTAAGTTCCTCGGCATACACATCACAGACAAACTGAATTGGTCCACTCACACTGACAGCGTCGTGAAGAAGGCGCAGCAGCGCCTATTCAACCTCAGGAGGCTGAAGAAATTTGGCTTGTCACCAAAAGCACTCACAAACTTCTACAGATGCACAATCGAGAGCATCCTGGCGGGCTGTATCACCGCCTGGTACGGCAACTGCTCCGCCCTCAACCGTAAGGCTCTCCAGAGGGTAGTGAGGACTGCACAACGCATCACCGGGTGCAAACTACCTGCCCTCCAGGACACCTACACCACCCGTTGTTACAGGAAGGCCATAAAGATCATCAAGGACATCAACCACCGAACCACTGCCTGTTCACCCCGCTATCATCCAGAAGGCGAGGTCAGTACAGGTGCATCAAAGCTGGGACCGAGAGACTGAAAAACAGCTTCTATCTCAAGGCCATCAGACTGTTAAACAGCCACCACTAACATTGAGTGGCTGCTGCCAACACACTGTCATTGACACTGACCCAACTCCAGCCATTTTAATAATGGGAATTGATGGGAAATGATGTAAATATATCACTAGCCACTTTAAACAATGCTACCTTATATAATGTTACTTACCCTACATTATTCATCTCATATGCATATGTATATACTGTACTCTACATCATCGACTGCATCCTTATGTAACACATGTATCACTAGCCACTTTAACTATGCCACTTTGTTTACTTTGTCTACACACTCATCTCATATGTATATACTGTACTCGATACCATCTACTGTATGCTGCTCTGTACCATCACTCATTCATATATCCTTATGTACATGTTCCTTATCCCCTTACACTGTGTATAAGACAGTAGTTTTGGAATTGTTAGTTAGATTACTTGTTGGTTATCACTGCATTTTCGGAACTAGAAGCACAAGCATTTCGCTACACTCGCATTTAACATCTGCTAACCATGTGTATGTGACAAATAACATTTGATTTGATTTGATTTGATTTACTTCTGGGCCTGAGTAGCAGGCAGTTTACTCTGGGCACATTATTCATCAGAGCGACTCAATACTGCCCCTAGCCATAAGAAGATAAGTATAGTTTTTGTTAGAAAATCTGATAACATTCAGTATCCAACATATGCAACATTTTAAAAAGGGGGTAAATAGTTTTTCACAGCCCTGAATTTCCATCCTCTCAGGCCATGGGAACAATGTATGAATTTATGGTTGGATTAATCAGTGGCCAGTATGGATAATTAAATAAAACCACAAGTCCAAATCCCTATCTATATCCATGGCTAATTTAGGAAACGGACAATTTTAGCTATAACTGGATAGCCAACGGAGAACAACAACACAACGAGATGCAAAACTTAAAAAATTCTGCTAATGACGTTAGATATTTTGATGTGATATGATTGGTGTGAAGCCACATCAAAACTGGCTTCCCTTGACACTTGTTTTTGGTGCGTTGGACCAATCACAGTTGGGCTCACAAAGTTGAGATCAATGCTGATTGGTTATAATTTTATACTTTTTTATCAAAGGAGGAAAAAAATGCTTGTTGATTTCCTTTGCATTCACTGCTATGGGCGGCAACAATGTTATACTCTTTTTGACCAGACAGCATCAGATAGATGGGCTACACATAGAGTGACAGAGGGGCGCTGTTTTGCTCCCTCGGATGCTCTCTCCAGTGAAATACATTCAGCCCTTGCGAATTGAAGGAAAATTATGAAATACATAGAGACGAAAGGCAAATAATGAATTGTTTTTTTCTTGGGCAATTTTTGGGGGAAGCCTGACTTCCCTTGGCATCGATGGATGCCCTCCACTGTTATCTCTGTCTGTCTGTTTGAGAACAGTCTGAGGGGAATTTCAGGTCTACATATCGTAACTTACAGTCATATTATATAGGTTCAATTGGGAATTCAGAGGTGGGGAGTTCGGGTTAAGTTTAGGGTTAAGCCAGCTTTAAAAGTAACTTTAGGTTTAGGCTTATGGTTGTGGTTGTGGTTGAGGGTAGGGTTAGTGTTGTGGTTGTGGTTAGGGTTCAACCCAGATGTGGACATTAAGTTAGGGTTAGGGTAGTGGTTGAGGCTAGGGTTAGAGTTGTCGTTGAGGCTAGGGTTAGAGTTGTCGTTGAGGCTAGGGTTAGAGTTGTCGTTGAGGCTAGGGTTAGAGTTATCGTTGAGCCTAGGGTTAGAGTAATGGTTGAAGATAGGTTTAGGGTTGTGGTTGAAGTTAGGGTTAGGGTAGTGATTGAGGCTAGGGTTTGGGTAGTGGTTGAGGCTGGGGTTAGGGTAGTGGTTGAAGTTAGTGTTAGATTTGTCATTGAAGCTAGGGTTAGGGTAGTGGTTGAAGCTCGGGTTAGAGTTGTGGTTGGGGGTTGGGGTTAGTGTTGAGGCCAGGGTTAAGGTAGTGGTTGAGGCTAGGGTTAGGTTAATGGTTGAGGCCAGGGTTGTGGTTGAGTGTTAGAGTTGAACCAGGATGTGGACATGAAGCTGTTGGGTGAATGATTCAGTGATATCACAGCCACCAATCAGAGAGTAATATGAGCTGGGATATTAATTAAATTCCTGTCCTTGGTTTGTGAGAACAACCTCTGGAAGGCTGTACTTTATCAAATTAGGAAGGACAGTTTAGGCCCTGTCAACACTATGTGTGTGTGCACATGTGCGTGTGTGCCAGTGTTTTATCCATGGGGAAATGGACAGGTGTGACAGAAAAACAAGTGAGGTATTATAGAGAAATGGAAATAGAGAGATATGTGGAATCGTGAGACATGGAAAGAGAGATAGAGCCAATTCAGAGAGGGATGAGGGGGAGATTAATGGATACTGAAACAAGAAATCTGTTCCTTTAGGGGTCAATACACACACACGGCCAAAACGGTTAACGTCTGACGAATGTCAGACTAGCGTCAGACCCGCCACTTTGAATAAGGCCTCTCCCTTTCAGTCTGCGACTTTGTAGCTCTCCCCGAGGTGTGGGGAAACACACACACACACACACACAAACACACACACATCTGCTCCTGCTACGCCCTCTGGTGTTCATCCGATGTCGTCTTGCCCTGCAGTTACTCCCCCTGTACACTCTCTCTCCCTCTCTGTGTGATTGTGTGGTTGGAGACAGGTGTGCTGGAGTCAGAGCAGATCCATACCAGCTGCAACTCGTTCCATAATCAAGACCTCTACAAATACTCAGTCCTGCCACTTCCACTCTGCCAGATTGTAATCTCTGCTCATTACCGCTCTGTCTCTGGCTCCTGTCTCCTGTTCCACATCTCACCACCCAACTACCTTGCTCTGGATTTTACTCACCACCAGTACCTTGGACTCCCCTCAGGTCCTGTTTACCCTGTTCTACTCAGCCAACTCCAACCTCAGTCTCCACATCTCACCACCACTACATTGGATTCCCCTCAGGTCCTGTTTACCCTGTTCTACTCAGCCAACTCCAACCTCAGTCTCCACATCTCATCACCACTACCTTGGACTCCCCTCAGGTCCTGTTT